>NC_135810.1:27455692-27742439 GCF_964213995.1 Mustelus asterias
GAATTCATTTTTCAGAAGGTTGTAGATATTAGTCCCTAAAAGTCCTCGAACGAGAGGGCAGACACGATGGGGGGGGGGGGGGGGGGGGGGGAGGGGGGGGGGGCAGTGGAGAGTGAATCAGCCAGGATTGAATCAGGGTTGAGTCCCATTTGAATTGATCTTTAAACTGTTGTCAGGAAGTCCACAGGGACAAACTCCTCGGTTCTGAAAATAACCCCTTCCTCAGAATTCTGGCTTTGGGAAAGCTCATATTCAGAAAGAATAATTGAATCATAGAGTCCCAAAATGCAGAAGGAGGCTATTTTGCCCATCGAGCCTGCACCAACAACAACCCCACAGACTCTGATTTCCATAATCCCACATATTTACCCTAGTAATTCTCCTGATGCTAAGGGACAATTCAGCATGGCCAATCCACCTAACCTGCATATCTTTGGCGTGTGGGGGGAAATCAGAGCACCTGGACGAAACCCATGCAGACACGGTGAGAATGTGCAAACTTCACACAGTCACCCAGGCTGGAATTGAGTCTGGGTCCCTGGTGCAGTGAGGCAGCAGTGCTAACCACTGTGCCACCGTAAAACTGGAAGGTTCCTGCTCAGCTTGACCAAGGAGGGGTGTTCGATATGAGGTACAGTGGGAGCTCAATCCTGATCCCGGGGTTTCTTCGAACAGCAGGAAGTCCAATCCCAGGGAAGATAATTCTCTTAGGGGTGCTGGAGCGAAGCATTCCTGATCCTCCTGACCTGCAAACAACGTTGCAAAGGCACTTACAGTTGTCCTCATCTCTGTTCAATTGACAGATTTGCCAAATCTGCTTAACTCAGCAAGACAAGGTTAAAGATTTAACCTGAGGCTACCAGTTTCATTAAAATACTTAAATGACCAACTATCTCTCGGGAATGGAACAGCTACCCACTCCTTGATACCCCCATCTGTTAAACATGGAAATGGGTCGGCTTTGGACAGTTTTGAGATTCTTAAAATGTTAATATCTCTACCGTCCCAAACCCACCCATTTTGGGAGAGTTAAAATAATCTCTGAAGTAGAAACATGCAGTAAACGACACCTAGATCAACACAAGTCATCAATTTTCTTGTAAGTGGAATCAATTTTTAATAAGACATATTCAGCAAGACAAAGTAAAATACACACAAGAACTTGCTCTATTAAATGCACAATGGTAGACAATATTTTTCCGCAAGTACATTCCAAGCAGAATTTCAAATGAAAGCTCAAAGGGATATTTAAATTGAAACTAATTAAATTAATCAATGTGGTCAAGAATGCCATGAACATTGAAGTAGATATCAAACAAAAATGTGTTGTCACACATTCAGGATACAGATTGATTGTTCAAATTGTTAGAAAATAATTTTTAGGAGTGACTGCATAAATTGTTAGAAGCTGCAACAAACCTTGCCTACACTAATGTGTAGCCTGGTTTCGTTGGTATGTCCTTGATAAAAACATACAGAAAGACGCAGGGATCATGATCTTATCTCAGTCAGAGAGGGATTGTAGAGGACAGGTATTTTTGCTGCCAGGAAATTTGGAAGAATGGGTTTCTCTCAGGACTTGCCAAATTTAACTTCAGATCCTAATTGGGGCTTTTCTCTCCATTTCTCAGTCGTAGCAAACCGGATTGAAACGCTTGTTCACTACTGATTGGATAGGGTTGTGATAACAGGGAGAACACAGGCAGGTGAGGGGGTGAGATTGGATGGGTTGGATTGGGCCGGAAAGGTGAAAGAGTGTCTTATCATTGGGGGTGGTGAAGCTGGTAATTGGGATCCATAGAACCATAGTGCCATTAGGCACTTGGAAAAGTTTACCTCACCTTTGCTGCTAGATTTCCAGAGATGTGGGAAATGCAGCCAGCCAATATTAAATTTCAAATGCTCGTTAATGCTGAGGCATGCTCCTCATTACAATATTCAAGCAATCAAGCAGACCCCTAAAACAGAGTGGTTGCTTCCCCATTGTCTCCATTAAAACCTGAAGTGGACAAATTGGAGATGGGTTGGATAGGTTTAGAAATTTTTAGCATTTCTGCATCCCACCCAACCCAAACCTGTCTGTTTTGTTGAGGGTTGGGGGGGTGGGGGAGGAGGGTTTAAAATCCCCATCATTTTCGCCATCAGGTAGAGTGGAAACCATTTGTTATCTATTTCTGCGGTTTCAAAATTCTTTCATGGGATGTGGGCATCGCTGGCAAGGCCAGCAATTGTTGCCCATTTCTGATTGCTCTTGAGAAAATTAAGGGTAGCTGTCATTTTGCTGCAGTCCATATGCTGTAGGTACGGTGAGGTTAGGAGGTGAGCTTCAAGGGTTTGATTTAGTGACAGTGAAGGAATGGCGATATAGTTCCAAGTCAGGGTGGTGTGTGTCTCAGACCCCCCCCACTGCACAACCCTCCACCCTTGCATAGCTCCCCCACTGCCCAGGACCCCCATCATTGTGCATAGCTCCTGCCATTGTACATAGCCCCCGCTTCATTGTGTATAATTTCCCCTGTCATAGCTCCATCCCCACTCATGCTGCACCCCTGTTTAGGTCCCATCCCCTTGGCACTGCCCCTGGCATGCTTATGGTGTCCAACTGGCACTGCCAGGGTGGCAGGTGGGCATTGCCAAGTGGGCACTGCCCAATGGTAACTGCCTGGCTATGCCTTCAGCCACCCGGGAGCTCCAGTGGCCTCCAATTCCCCTGATGTGGCCTTGGCACTTGGTTCCCATTACTGTAGAGCAGTGGTGATTCTCGCCGGCGTGACTTCTCGACGGCAAGATGGGAAGCATCCAGGCCCGGGAGAAGCAGCTCTGCCAAACCCAGTAAGTACATTTAAAGGTAGGCAGTCTGATACAAATAAGCTTTGCACCCTTTCTGGGCATGAAGCTTTTCTCGCTGGTAAAATGTGCCGAAAAGATAGCAATTTTTGACCTCTCTCACTATCTTCCAGGTTCATCACGCAGATCAATGAATGTGGCGAGCTGCTAAGATCATGCCCACTATGTCAACAATCCTTTTGAGAAAACAAAAGCTTATCTACCATATTGAAAACATCCTCATACATGGGGTGGGATTTTCTGCTCCTCCCTCCCACCATGCTGTGTGCTGTCATAGTGGAGATGGCCTACCATTGGCTGGGGGCAGGACAAGAAGATCCCACCACTGGCAATGGGATTTCCTGTTGTTTGCACCCTCCACCACCAGGGAACCCACAGTTTCGGGAGTTACCGTCAGTGGGACGGGAAGATGCCACACTGGAATGGTCAGAAAATCCCATCCATCGTTCCACAGGAGTTATATACAACCAACGGGAAGCAGGTCTCATCCTGAATAACAAGCGTAGGTTCCCCAGAGCCAATGTAAGATTCCTAGGGCACATCATCCAATAGCATTGGTATGATAGTCGATCTTCAGGAAACAAAAACTATTACTGCATTTCTCCAACCAACATGCATCAACAATATTCAACATCTCCTGGGTAAAGTGGGTGTGAAGATTTATCCCTAACTTGATGACACTTGAAAGATCTCCTGTGGAATGGTTCTAGGGTGTGGAACAAATCAAAGCCTTTCAATCTATCAAAGTTTGGCTAGTTTTCTCAGGTGACCTACCACACTATGATCCTGCATTGCCTCCAGTTCTCACTGCAGATGCTGCCTCTGCAGACCACCAAGGTGTTCTCATACAATTGCAAAGGAACAATGACCGGAAACCTATCTATTTCACTTTGAGAAATCTCACAGAAACTGAAGAAAAATATGTTACTTTTGAGAAAAAGACTCTCGCAGTTACATGTCTGGTCAAAAGCTTTTCAGATTATTTCATGGGGCTACTCTTCCATGTGGAAAGAAACCATAAATTGCTCACAGCTAACTCAATTCCACGGAGATTGTTAATGATTTCACCTCTAGTTGCTGTGGTACCTATATACAGCTAACTATGCCCCAGGCAAGTCACAAACCATGGCTGATGTTCCTTTCAGTGTCCTGGTCAGCCATGCTGTTGCCCTCGATTCTACATTGGTGTGAGAATGGCACTATATTCCTCCACCGTCATGAGCCTCCTGCTCACATCCACCATGAAGCTCCAAGATGTTTGACATGTTCAACAGGAGAATGCCGAATGCATTAAAGTGCGGGATTAAAGTGCAGCACGGTGGCACAGTGGTTAGCGCTGCTGCCTCATAGAGCCAGGGATCTGGGTGGAGTTTGCACATTCTCGCCGTATCTGTGTGGGTTTCCTCCAGGTACTCTGGTTTCTTCCCACAGTCAAAAGATGTGTGGCCAAAAGATAAAATGCTGGAAAATCGCAGTAGGTCTGGCAGCATCTGTAAGGAGAGAAAAGAGCTGACGTTTTGAGTCCAGACAACCCTTTTCTGGACTCGAAACGTCAGACCTTTTCTCTCCTTACAGATGTTGCCAGACCTGCTGAGATTTTCCAGCATTTTCTCTTTTGGTTTCAGATTCCAGCATCCAAAGATATGCGGGTTAGGTGGATTGGCCATGCTAAGTTGCCCTTTAGTGTCAGGGGGACTAGCTAGCGTAAATGCAAGGGGTTATGGAGATAGAGCCTGGGTGGGATTGTGGTTGGTGCAGACTTGATAGGCCGAATGGCCTCCTTCTGCACTGTAGGATTAAATCATTAAATCAAATCATTTCTGTCTCCATGGGTGGTCCAAGTGGAAACCAATTGATCATCCTATCCCCAAATAGAGTGAGCAACAAGCCCACTTCACTACTGTGAACAATTTTCTAGTTTATGACCATTCTTTAGTCATTCCATACGCCATGCATAAGATATTCTACACCATCTCTATGAGGGTCACCTCAGCATTGTTAAATGCAAAGTGAGAGCTCTCCAATCCGTGTGGTGATCTGGTATCACACAAATGTTCCAGGATTTTGTCTTATTCTGCCACACCTGCTGCATTCACATGCTGTCACTAACGAACCCACGGTGCTCACTGATGCTGACAGAGGTTAGGCCTCAATCTCTGACTCCCATGGCAAGATGTACCTTGTGGTTATTGATTATTATCCTCTGTTTTCAGAGATAATCAAGCTTCATACAACCACAACAGGCAAATAATCATATGAATTAAGAGCAGGAATAGGCCACTCGACCCCTCAAGCCTGCTCCGCTATTCAATGTGATCCTGGCTGGTCTGATTGTAATCTCAACTCCACATTCCCACCTACCCCCTTTTCACCCCCTTGATTATCAAGAATCTATCTAGATCTGTATTAAAAATGTTCACAGACACAAGCAGAGGTCATCACCAAAGTATTATGGATCATTTTCTAACTCCATGGGTTCCTGAATGAAATTCTTTCAGAGAAAGATCTTCAATTCATCAAAGACCCTTCTTGGCAGTTCACCATCGGTAACAGGGTCTCACATACCACAAGTTCCCTTTTTCACTCACAACCAATGAGAAAGTGGAGGGTGCAGTCTGCAGTAGTAAGGATCTGGTGTCCAAGAGTTTGGGTTGGCATCCAGCTTTCTCGCCAACCAAATTCCTTTTGGGCCATCATTTCTATAACATTTAAGAAAAACTTGGATGGGTTCATGGATGAGAGGGGTGTGGAGGGATATGGTCCAAGTGCAGGTCAGTGGGACTAGGCAAAAAATGGTTTGGCACAGACAAGAAGGGCCAAAAGGCCTGTTTCTGAGCTGTAATTTTCTATGGTTCTATGGTTCTATTTGAAGGTTCCCCATTGCCTGTAAGTCATCAGCCGCACATCATCCCCGCTGAGCATAATGCAGTTAGAGTGAAGGAATTGAACCTCCATAAGAAACAACAGCAATGTTATGACACTAGACGCAGAGTGAAGACTTTGCCACCTTTGACGCCGGGGCAGTGAGTTTGGATCTGGGACCAAATTGCCGAAACCACATTCTCACTCACACCCACCCTTGTACTTGGCATAGATGCCATCTGCTACGATTCACAGAAACAAAAGAGCCCTCATTGTGCTCACTTTGCCAGACCAGAGGGTTCCAAGTACCACGAGATGTGGCCGGACAATGCCCACAACATTGCCAATGCTCTGAGGGGTGTTTGCCCATCCCAGGACCCACTCCCAGTCCTCCAACCCAGTGGCTTAGTCAGCAGAACATCCTTGGGCAGAGAGGTGACAGCTCCTCAGAGACTAGGGACTCAGAAGTGAGAGGACAGTAATGTAAATAGTTGAAAAACGGAACTTATGCAAATAGTTAAAGTTAATTTATTAGTATTACGAGACATTAATTCAAATCGCAATGAAGTTACGGTGAAAGTTCCCCAGTCGCCACACTCCGGCACCTGTTCAGGCACACTGAGGGAGAACTTAGCATGGCCAACCAGCATGTCTTTCAAACTGTGAAAGGAAACCAGAGTACCCGGAGGAAACCCACGCAGACACGGGGAGAACGTGCAAACCCAAGCCGGGAATCAAACCTGGGTCTCTGACACTATGAGGCAGCAGTACGAACAACTGTGCCTCTGTGCCGTCCTAAATAGTTAAAGAGAAAGTTTCATATTGTTGCTAAAATGAAGATAGTGTACTTTGGAGGAGGTGTATTATAAAGAATGGACATGCTAATAATTGCGTGCCTGATAATGTGGTGCTGACATTAGACTGGCATGTACTGGGTATTGCAAGGAGTAGATAGGCAGCCCTGAGTGGCATTGCATCTTCCTGATAACTCACTTATGTATACACTGTAAATGGTGTAAATAAAGTAGTTTTTAAATAGAACCTGATGGGCCAGTAGCTCCTTCTTCCTAGAATCAGATCCAGCATATTGTACAACATCCACCACAAGGCAGTAAGTTTTGAAATGAGTTTTATAATCTCATAAGACAGGCAGTTCTATCAAGGATGATACCTATGGCCCGATGACTCTTGTACAGATTGACATGACTAAACACCTTTACCCAATATTTCTGAAATATCAAGCGAGCCGATTATACAACCAACCTTCCATGAAGGGAAAAACGACTCAGAAGAAAAGATCACAGCATGGGCTCTATTCAGCTTTTATCCTTATTCCTCTTTCTTGTTTGAGGCCTCTTCTTCTTCTCCAAGATCAGGGCCACATTGCCTGAAGCCATTCCTCCAGAACACTTTGGTATTTTTTCGCCTTTTAAATTGTTTCTTCTACAATAGGAGCAGCCTTCAGCCCACAATACTTGCTTCAGGCATTTAAATCAAATGAAAAAGGAAAAAAATAATAAAGGATACATTTTGCTGTGGTGCAATTCGAAGTACAAACCACATTCAGGAAATAGCTATACCATGGAAACTGAGGAAGGAGGAAATACACTGGAGCTGAGGTTAATGTTGGACGTAACAAAAACAGAGAATGCTGGAAAATCTCAGCAGGTTGCACAACATCTGTGGAGAGAGAATAGAGACAACATTTCGAGTCTGGTTGACCCTTAGTCAGACTTGACTATTAAAGTGGGAGAGGGACAAGAATTGTTTATCTGAAGCATTCTTCAATAAGCTGTTGAAAACCTCTGACTGCAGGCTGGTGTTAGTATCCTCCTACTATCATACCATCCTGAATGCCATCTGTATCTTATTCATCAGTTCATTGAAAATCCTTGTCCAATTATGATTTAATGTCTTATCCCTGACATATTTATCCAGTTGAGTTGTTCATTGCTCAAGCACGCCAATGGCCTGTTCGGTGAGGTTTCTAATCAACTTGAGAATCTGGTGGCAAATGAGATTGGTCAACAAGTGTGCATTCCTGAGAGGAATCATGAGCTAAGTGTGTGGTCTTGTCTCCAAGTAGTCAATTTCTCACTTCTCACTCTCCAACCCATATTGACGGGCACCCACTTAGCTTAACCATCTCATGCGGCCTCACTCCTCCTATATCAATCATAGATATGCCATCTCTGATCACTTTCTTGTATTGCTCTCTATCCAAACTTCTCTTCCCCCTCACAGAAATACTTCCTGCTGTGTCCACCTTGGAAAGATCTCTCACCCAATTCATTTTCAAAATCCCAACTCTTCAGTTTTTGATCCTTCATTTGCTACAGCATTTCTACAGCTACTGATCTGCTCAAACGCAACCTCACCTCCACCTTCGATGCGACAGACCCCATTAGCAGAAAATGCTGGAAATGCGCAGTTGGTCTGGAAGCATCTGTGAACAGAGAAACAGTTAACATTTCAAGTCATCAACAGACACCAATCAAGATGGCCAGTGACTTTGATAGGCACTTTTCTGAACATCTGCATCTCTCCCCAGTATTCCCCGGCAAGTTTTCCCACACAGATGTTCTATCACACACATCACCTGCTCTCTCTTTTGGAGGCCACCTACACATCCTAGACCCAGTCCTTGACTGCCAGGCCAGATCTATAGCCCTGCCCCAGATCTGTCCCGTTTCCTACCCATTGGTTGGTAGAATATCTGAAATGGGATAATCCATCCTCCCCCTGTTGCATTAGCTGCTTACCAGTCACTATTTTGACTCTCAACTTCATCCTGTGGAGACTAGGCCTAGGTTAGAGCCACAGGAATTTTGCCTCCCACGCTGGCATGGCCAGTTTCAGTTCTTTCATCATCTACTCGATCTCAGACAGGTGGCCTTCCATTTTATCTGCCATAATTCTGTACCTGTGCTGTGAAATCCCCACTTCTGACACCAAAAGTAACATGAGATCTGAGTGCATGAGCTGCATAAAAGTTAAAAAAAAAACAGGCTTTCTTTGTCCCATCATTATCAAAGCTTTAAACTATCAACAAAATGTTTAACTTAAAGGAACATGCTAATTACAGTGAAGATTTGCAATTGATGCTCCAGCTCCTAATTGCTGCCCTGTTCTCACTCTCTCTCTCTCTCACTCTCTCTCTCTCATTCTCTCTCTCTCACTCTCTCTCTCACTCTCTCTTACTCTCTCCAAGAGGCTTCTTAGACTCAGGGGTACTGGCAGTCAGACTGCCTAGATCTCTAACTTCCATTAAGGGCTCAACCCACCATCTAGCTGGCTCATTCATGGCTTTATCTCTCGCCACACTACAACTCACATGTCCTGGACTTCTTCTTGCTGATTTCTCCCTCATCTCAGTGTCTTTGCCCCTGCAGTGAAGCTACTGGCTGGCTGCTCAGAGGCAATCATGTCCAATGACACCCCTCAGTAAACCAAGAAATGAGGTTTCCTGAGGGGTGTTATTAGACATGATTGCCTCTGAGCAGAGGAATGATACTATGAATGCGGTATAACTACAAAATTTATCATCAAACAAGTATCTGAAGAGGTATATCAGGTGGCTGGACATACAGAGAGGCACCTTGCAGGGTGCTAGGGTCTCCATGGTTGTGGTGTGGTGTGTTTGGCACAACATTGCTCAGCAGAGCAGTTTGGAGCTGAAGAAGGACCAAGACACAAGGAGTAGAGCCTCTCTGTTTGATCCTGAGAAAGGTTGTGAAGAGAAGGAAGATGAGGAGGAGAAAGACAAGTCTATGGAAGATGATCAGGGCAATATGCCACCAGTGGTGTGCTTGCTGTCTAGGGTGCTTTAATTATTGTAATTTTCACTTAGGTTCTTCAGTTCCCTCATTTCCCAACCTCATGCAAGCACCACTCCTTGCCCCCACCCCCCCCCCCCCCCACCCCCCCCTCCCCCCACACACACAATCCCCATCTGGCCATCTGGAGACAAGGCAATGTATCGGATATTAACTGAAGGGAGTGCAACTGCTATGAATTGGCAACACTTTGAACAGGCTCCCTCTTCGAGGTATCTCTTTCACCACCTACCGACACTTCATGATCACCACTGTTCCAGATAACGCTTTGCTGCAGATCAGTATACCTCTGTAAGGCAAAGGATAGACTATCAGTCTCCTGCTGAAGCATCCAGAATCTGAAAGATACCGTTTAAGGCCTGCAGGTACTCACTCTATTGCTGCATTTGAGGTTCGGATAGCATGGTGGCACAGTGGTTCGCATTACTGCCTCACAATGCCAGGGACCTGGGTTCAAATCCGGCCTCGGGTCACTGTCTGTGAGGAGTTTGTACGTTCTCCCCATGTCTGCGTGTGTTTCCTCCAGGTGCTCCGGTTTCCTCCCATTCTCCAAAGATGTGCAAGTTAGGTGGATTGGCCATGCTAAATTGCCCCTTAGTGTCAGGGGGATTAGCTAGGGTAAATGCATGGGGTTATGGGGATAGGGTCTGGGTGGGATTATGGTTCGTGCAGCTTCGATGGGCCAAATGGCCTCCTTCTGCACTGTATGATTCTATGAGAAAGCACATATTGTTCTATGTAATTGGGCATTCCATGCAAGAAGACATCATCACAATGACCCATGGTAGCATTCCACTCAGGCTTGAAGCAAATACCTCCAATCCCACTGGATATTGTGCAATGTTCCATGTGCAATCTTAGCTCTCATTGGCTGCCTCCAGGATACAGCATCTGCATCCAGCTGAGCAAAGTTTGGAGATGTTTGCATCTTTCAACGTGGACTTTCTGCTGCTGTCTCTGGCTTACACCATTTGTTCTTGTTCACTTGAGAAATGTGAATTACCAGGTGAAAACCCAACTATCTTGTTTGCTGGTCTCACTAAAGGGAACTAATGTGAGTGGCCTGTCAAGTCCTGCAGTGATGCATTCTAAGAGGGATCGAGCTCCTCTGAGTCATCATTGTTAGCAATCTCCCCCACTACTTGCTGGTTGTATAAAGGCCCAGTGGGAGATAAAATCAATGAATGAGTACTGTTAAGGTAAGCATGTTTGAAGTTATCATTCAGAACATGCACATTTTTGACTTGCTGTTGGTATCAAGTCATTATGTTGTATACCCTCTGGTTGCCTGAAAAGTAATTTTGTGATCACATACCTGGGAGGCTCCTATTTCCCATCTCTAATGCTTAGATCCTGTTATCTCGATCCATCCCCTCTGCTGGCATTAATTGCAAGATGACTGGTGAATCACCATTGATTCTCGGTCTCTCCCTCACATTTTTTATGCTATTCTCCTGCAAGGATGGATCAAAGTGCCTTGCAAGTGAGAATAATTGGGCGAATATGAATATGAGAGAGAAGTGCAACATTGCATAATAGTGAGGATGAGCGTGGGTAGCAGATGGATGAAATGGGACATGATAAAGTCCATAGACAGGAATGGATGGCTGCCCCTGTGAGTCTGTATGAGAAGTAATGTGTCAGACAGAGCTTTAAAAGGCAGAATGAGAAAACAAGCATCAGGGCGTAGGTGACTGTGACACCACTCTCACCTTTCCAGTCCTGGTTAACTCATTAAACTGCTCTCTGCATTGAATCCAGGAGCACTAGATTCCTGCTGCAGGATTCTTTCATCATATCCACCCATACCTTTTGGTTTTCCCACCAGGTTTCTTCCCCTGTCAATAACCCCCTTGGGTCCCACAGCTCCCAGAAGAATACCCAGAGAAGGGTCTGTGAAGTGTGTCACAGACATTATCTGGACTCATATGCCACACTTTTTAGCCCAAATCCGTTCTTTAAAATGCAGCTCTGGGATGTTCCTTCAAATACTGGAGTAGTTGTATGTGCTGTCATCATGCCTGCTGGCCTTGATGAGATGGGAAATGCTAATGAAATAGTTGCACTTAAAAGCCACTGACAGATGCACTTAACTTACTTCTAGTTACCCACGCCATAATGAAACCATTTTCGCAAAATATCTGTACATTAAAATCATGGGCGGCACGGTAGCACAGTGGTTAGCACTGCTGCTTCACAGCTCCAGGGACCTGGGTTCGAATCCCGGCTCGGGTCACTGTCAGTGTGGAGTTTGCACATTCTCCTTGTGTCTGCGTGGGTTTCCTCCGGGTGCTCTGGTTTCCTCCCACAGTCCAAAGGTGTGCGGGCTAGGTTGATTGGCCATTCTAAATTGCCCCTTAGTGTCCCAGGGTGCATAGTTTAGAGGGATTAGTGGGTAAATATATGTGGATAGGGCCTGGGTGGGGTTGTGGTTGGTGCAGACTCGACGGGCCGAATGGTCTCTTTCTGCACTGGAGGATTCTATGATTCATGGAAATTGGTCACTCAGTCTAAAATGGTGCGTGTCTCATCACAACTAATTTCCGTTGGACAATACTAATCCATATGATGAAAAATTGATCTCAAAGAATGCAATATTCTTTAGCTCTCAGGTACTTTCTGTCACCTACAATAGATCTACTCATAGGGTTGGATTTTAAAGCAGGGAGGAGTGGGGCTTGCCTCCCCTTGGCCAGCTCACCCTCAGGCATTTAAAAGATGTTGGGATGTTAATTAGCTTGAGTCGGGCTTTCCACCCCCATCTGGGGAGGAGGTCATGCCTCTGAGAACTGTCAATCAAATAGCCAATGTCTCTCTGGTCTCAGCTGCATCACTAATAGCAATGGTCACTGCTGAGACTGCAGCCAGTCCCAGAGAAGCTGTGCTGCAATTGAGCATGAACTTTAAGTTAAGCCCATGATCTTGGCAGGCACTGGGTGGCAGGCTCCGGTTAAGAGGGCGGGAGGGGGGAATGGATTGGAAGTTCGGGTGGGCAGAGCAGGAGAGATAGGAAATGTGGGGTGGGAGGACCTTGGGTAGCCTCTGATATTCCCCAGGTCGCCACAAAGGTGGCAGCCCCTCCCTCCAACCCTTGACCAGCGATTAGCCCAACCAGTGAAACATACCAGGTCGGTAAAATCCCAAAGACAGCAGCAGGATGAGGTCCTTAAGTGGCCATTAATTGGGCATTTATGTGCCCCAGTTGGCCCAAAGACTAGCATTTTCCTGATGCTTCCCCGCCGCGGATAAAATTGTGACGGGGTGGGTGAGCAGATGCCGGGATGTTGCCCATGGAATGGCTGCCAATTTTATGCCCCCTCCCCAATGCCTGCCACCCATTCATAGAGGTTGTGGGAGGAGTCATAGATTCCAGCTCATAATCCTCTTCAGATATAACCCTCAGTTTGCTACTTATGCATTGTGTTTAATTATCCAATGTATTATTTATTTTCATTTGTTCTTGGGATTTGTCATCACTAGCAAGATCAGCATTTATTGCTTATTCCTAAATGCCCTTTAAATGTTGGTGGTGAGCCATTTTCTTGAACAACTGCAGTCCATTTAGCACAGGTACACCCACAGTATCATTTGGGAGCGAGTTCCAGGATTTTGACCCACCAACAGTGAAGGAACAGCTGAACTTGCAGGTGGTGGTGTTCCCATTCACCTGCTCCCTTGTCCTTCTTGGTGGCAGAGATTATGAGTTTAGAAGATGCTCTCAAAGAAGCCTCGGTGGATGATTGAAGTGTAAGTTGCAGATGGTACATGCTGCTACTTCTGTATCCCAGTGGAGGATGGACTGAATAAGTGGATACCGACCAAGTGGGCAGTCTTGGTTTCGATATGTTGAGCGTTTTGAGTGCTGTTGGAGCTGCACACATCCAAGCAAGCGGAGAGTATTCCATCACACTCCTGACTTGTGTTGATTTCCATTTCTAGTATTAAAAAAACAGATTATTCAAATATCCTGTGTACTAAAATGCATGTTTCAAAGTTTTATTTATGTATTTGTAACAGAATCTGACGTGAGGTTACCTTTCTCCTCGAATACATTATGCATATAGTAAGTCTATTGCAGGGAGGTGTAGCGATAATGGTAATCCTACATACTAGAAAGATGTCAACAGTACCAAGTAAACCATGGCTAAAAATAGTGAGTGGTATTTACCGTGCAACCCCGCCATATGTTTCATGGTGGCTGGAAGCAGCCCTCCATTGGCCATTGGTGGGATATTCTGGTCCCACCATTGTCAATGTGGTTTCCCACTGAATGTACCCCTCGCTGCCATGAGACCCGCATTGGGGGACCAGTAGGTCACGTCAGCACGAATGGCCAGAAAGTTCCAGCCGCCTTCTCCTGACTCTGGATTGACTTTTTTCTCATTACGAATAATTGTTGCCCATACTCTGAGTCCAGCTTCAATTCGCTTTACAGCTGTCTTCTATTTTGTTCTCCACGGGTCTCCCTTTTAATACTCACTTGAGGCCTAAACTTTCTGAACAATTGCAGCACCAACCCTCTATTAATTTCTCCTCCAAATCAAAGGCACACAATCCTAACTTCAACTTCAGTTTCCATAGTAACCAATCCATTAAAACTGTAGGACTTATCAGAAACAATATAGTCATTTTCAAAAAACTATTTCACTTACCAGAAATAACATGCCCAAAAGCATAGTAATTTACTGCACGCAGGAATGTCCAGCCTGTATATTAGACACACAGCAGTTAGACTCCTCTCTTCATTGCCTGGCTAGTGTAACCGGGTAAAATGATAACTTGTCCTTTACAGAGCCCGTCTGATTTTCATGCTTGTGATTCTGATGAAGATGAAAATCTACCTCCCAGTGATGTGTGTGATAGATTAATCCTATTTCCTGCAAACATATGCTTTGGCCTCCGACAATAATACAGGGTTGACACATTTAAATATTTTAATACCAACTCTCGTGCTCAGCACATAATGCACCAGAAGCATTCTGGGGATCAGAAACGAAAATGTGGAGTGCCAGCAGTTACGAAAGGAGTGACTGCCACCTGAACAATGCGACTGTTATTTCCCCCACAACAAACTTTGCTGCATAAAGAATCTTTCGAAGAACCTTCCATGCAAGACCAAAACATTTCAAATGCGTGAAGGCTAGATGGAGCAACTCCAAGGAGAAGACCATCCTGGGAGAAAAGTTCAAATGTTTGTACGCAGCATCCTCTTTGACAGAGTATCCAGAACACTGCTGAAATGATCCAGTTTCATTATAAAGAGGACCCTTTATTTAAACAAGTCTTCCATCTTCAACATGAGCTGTGTGAGTTTTTGGCTTCCTGCTCAGATTGCAGTTTGAGATCAGCATGCTCAAGTGGGCCATAGACCTGTGTACCTAATAATAGAGTCACAGTGCTCGAAATGCTGCAGCATATTATCAGTCCCTTTGTTTTTTATTTACTGGAATTGTTTTGTAAAAGGCATTTTATGTTAGATTTTATCTTAGATTTTAAATTAAACCCTTAATAACAAGGTTTAACAAGAAACAAAATGTACCTGCACTTCTCCTCAGCCCAGTCCTAAATAATCAATCCCTTGTACTGAGACTGTGCCCTCATGTTAAACGTTTCCCAGACAGGGGAAACAACCCTTTGCTACCCTGTAACAGCCATTCAGAATCTTGTATGTCTTCAATAAAATTGCCTCTCATTCTTCTAAACTCCAGAGACTGCAGGTGTAATTTAATCAGCGTCTCATTATGGGACAACTTTCTCATCCCAGGAACCAATTTGGTGAACTTTTGTGTACTGTTGCCAATGCAAGTATATCAGGGGCAATTCTCCCAGCCCGCTGCACTGCTCCAGCAGCACAATGGGCCAGAAGGCATCAGTGGAGGATGTTTAGTGGGCTCCCCACTGGGCACCATACCCTTCGCGCGTCTCCAGGGCTACATTTTTTAGAGTGATCAGCTCTGTGCCAGAAATCGGGGTGGAGCTGATTCCCATATTTAAATCACAATTTAAATCCTATTAAGAGGCCCAGGATTGAAGTCTCCAGACCCGCGAGTGTCTCCCACCCCAGCCAGGATTGGTTCACGCCAGCAGGGTTTATAATTGCTCCATTCTCATGGGGAACAGGCAGCCAACCCCGATGGAGGGAACAGAGGTCATAGAGAACCCCTAGGAGGTCAGGAGTAAGGGGGGAGTGCCCCCTTGGGTATTGCCAGACTGGCAGTGCCAGCCTGGCCTCTGGCACTGCCCAAGGGGCAAAGTGGCAATGCCCAAGCAGTACCTTGGCATTACCAAGGGGGTGGAGCCAGAGTGGGAGGGGCCTATTTGGGGTATGGCCGATAGGGGGACAGTTGGTGGAGGTGTTCTGCTGCCACTCTGCATAGGGACCATGGGTGGAGGGAGGAAACGGGGTGAACAGAGCTGGCCATCAGGGGAGCTGGGGAGTTAGGACTGCCAGGGGGGCAGGGAGAGTCATGGCGATCCCAGAGAGTAAGAAGTTTAACAACACCAGGTTAAAGTCCAACAGGTTTGTTTGGTAGCAAATACCATAAGCTTTCGGAGCGCTGCCCCTTCGTCAGGTGGAGTGGCCATGCTCACAAACAGGGCATACAGAGACACAAACTCAATTTACAGAATAATGATTGGAATGCAGTCTTTACAGATAATCAAATCTGTATAATCAAATCAAATCAAATCAGATTGATTATCTGTAAAGACGACATTCCAATCATTATTCTGTAAATTGAGTTTGTGTCTCTGTATGCCCTGTTTGTGAACATGGCCACTCCACCTGACGAAGGAGCAGCGCTCCGAAAGCTAGTGGCATTTGCTACCAAATAAACCTGTTGGACTTTAACCTGGTGTTGTTAAACTTCTTACTGTGTTTACCCCAGTCCAACGCCGGCATCTCCACATCATGATCCCAGAGAGGTCAGGGGCGCCTGGTGGGGGGGTTAGATGGGGAGCAATGGGGGGTTGTGGGGCTGGCTAGCAATTGGGCTGGCCAGTGATCTGGATGCCGGCAATGCTACTGCGCATGCGCCAATCTCCACTCTGACAGATCGGCACATGCACAGTGGCCTGCTCAACAGTATGCTGCCAGCCTTTCCATCGCGAATAGGCCCCGTCCACTGATTTTCAGAGTGAAACTCGCTAGGGCACTCTGCAGTGCACAGAGCATAGGAGATTCATTATGAAAATCCCGCTGAAAAACCAGCGCGAGTTACTCCAGTTTTTATATGAATTCGGCACTTAGAATTTTTTGGGAGAATTGCCCCCATCCTTCAGACAGCATGGTGACACAGTGGTTAGCACTGCTGCCTCAAAGTGCCAGGAACCCAGGTTCAATTCCAGCCTTGGGTAACTGTCTGTGGGGAGTTTGCACTTTTTCCCCGTGTCTGCGTGCATTTCCTCCGGGTGCTCCGGTGTCCTCCCACAGTCCAAAGATGTGCCGGTTAGGTTGATTGGCCATGCTAAATTGACCCTAGTGTCAGGGGGATTAGCAGGGTAAATGTGTGCAGTTATGAAAATAGGGCCTGGGTGGAATTGTGGCTGGTACAGGCTCGATGGACCAAATGGCTTCCTTTTGTACTGTAGAGATTCTATGATTCTATGATTCTTCCTTAGACATGGAGACCAAATCTGCTCATCATTCCTTTGTCAAACACAATTGCTGTTTTCTGACCATATCATGACTTTCTCGGTACATTGTTAAGTTGTCCTTAATAATAGATGAGAGCCAACTTGCCTGCAGTTCCATGCCTCTCCCTCCCTCTGTTTTTGAATAGCAGTTTTATATTATCAATTCGTAAAGGTCACTCTAGAACTTTGGAAATCATAATCAGTTTATCCACTTTCTCTGCAGTTGCCTGTTACAGAGGCCTCAGATGTAAGTCATTAAACTTTGGGGTTTGTAGGACTTCAGTCCCTTTATTTTGTCCAACGTTCTCTCTCTGCTGACACAAATTACTTTATGTTTCTTATTCTTATTAGCCTCTTGGTATCTCTTTTGATCTACTTTTTGATTTGTGTTTTCTTCTGTGAAGACAGGCACAAAATATTTTTTGCAACATATCTGACATTTCCTCATCATTCATGATCATTACTGCTTTCTCTGCCTTTAAGGGACCAATGTTTACTTTAGCTACTCTTCTACTTTTGATATATTTGTGAACCATCTTACAATCTGTTTTTTATATTGCTGGATAGTTTACTGTCATTTTCTATGATCATAGAATCATAGAATCCCTACAGTACAGAAAGAGGCCATTCGGCCCATCGAGTCTGCACCGACCACAATCCCACCCAGGCCCTACTCCCATATCCCTACACACTTACCCACTAATCCCTCTAACCTACGCATCTCAGGACACTAAGGGCAATTTTAGCATGGTCAATCAACCTAACCTGCACATCTTTGGACTGTGGGAGGAAACCGGAGCACCCGGAGGAAACCCGCGCAGACACGAGGAGAATGTGCAAACTCCACACAGACAGTGACCCAAGCCGGGAATCGAACCCAGGTCCCTGGAGCTGTGAAGCAGCAGTGCCAACCACTGTGCTACCGTGCCGCCGTGACGTGGGGGTGGGGGCATAACAATCTTGGTGGTGATGTATTGTCCCCTGATGGGCCGAGGTCTTTAAAATACCAGTGAGGGGTTATAAAATTCACCCTGATAACAGCTAACTAACAGTATTAACCAACGTGGCTACTTAAGTTGAAAATTAAAACACTTCTACCTTCAAAGTCCAAGTGTTATATACTGCTGGATTGCATTGGATCTACAATTAATGGCATTAAAACAACATAGTAAAAGCTTTACAAGGTTCTTGAAATTAATTTTCAGAACAATGCCACATGAACAGTATATATCAGAATGCTGGTACATAATTATGTTTTCCTGAATTCATATTGGATAGTTTATCAGCTCAGCTATTTTTATGTGACTTTACTTATTCTTTCAAGTGTGCCTTTTAATCACAATATGTGTGTGCCAATTAAATAATTACATTTGGCATTACATCTAATACTCTCACTTGACGCAAACTGGAAATTGAATGGCAAACACAACAACAAATACAGCAGTCATATATAACATCGCTGGCACCACACATTTTGCCCCACAGCTGATATAAGCTGAATTTGTCCTGACATTTTGAAGCAGACTGCTACTGAGTCTACGCACAAACCCCTTTGGGATATTAACATATTTCTCATGTTCTTGCCCACCACAGTATGTCTGCAAAATAGTTGTACGTAAATAACAGTATTTTCACTTTCTGAACTTGTATTTCTCCCATTTGGTCCAAATTTGTCTCTCAATTTACAGGGATTCCATGTATTTGAATCCCTCAGAAATTTCAGTAAACTATCACCCGAGTTCTTTGTTCCTCGCCAGACAGGTCAATCATCCCAGCTCCTGGACACCACTACAGGAGTTCCTCAGGGACATGCCCTAAACCCAGCATCTTTAGATGCTTCATCAATTATAAAGTGGGGATGTTCACTGATGACTGCACAATATTCAGCATCATTCACAACTCTTCAAACCCTGAAACAGTCCATGTCCAAATGCAAATATACCTGGACAATATCCAGGCTTGGGCTGACAAGTGGCACGTAACATTCATGCCACACAAGTGCCAGGCAATCACCATCTCCAACAAGAGAGAGTCTAACCATCTCCTCTTGACATTCAATGGCATTACCATTGCTGAATTCATCACTGTCAACATTCTGGTTGTTACCATTGACCAGAAACTCAAGCACAGCAGCCAAGAACTGAATAAAATATTTTCAAATTTGCAGATGACAGAAAGCGCGGTGGAGGGGTGAGCTGCAAGGAAGATGCAGAGTTCCTTCAGTGTAATTTGGACAAGGTGAGTGGGTGGGCAGATGATTGGCAGATGCAGTATAAGAGAGAATGCGTTGGTTGGGATTATATTTACTGGAGTTTAGAAGAATGAGGGGGGATCTCATAGAAACCTATAAAATTCTAACAGGACTAGAAAGGGTATGGACAGGATTTTATAGCCTCACTCGTCCCAAAACCACCCTTTCAACTGACCTTTCCATGTTCCACCGCTCACTCGCTCCGATTCCCATGGACGGGGCGATAAAATTCTGGCCCAGATGCAAGAAGGATATTCCCGATGGTGGGATATCCAGAACTAGGGGTCATAGTCTGAGGATACAGGGTGAACCATTTAAGATGGAGATGAGGAGAAAATACTTTACCTAGAGAGCGGTCAGCCTATGGAATTCACAACCACAGAAAATAATTGAAACCAAAATATTGAATGTTTTCAAGAAGCTCTTAGATATAGCACTTGAAGCGAAGGGGATCGAAGGATATAGTGAAAGGCAGGATCTGGCTATTGAGTTGGATGATCACCCGTGATCATAATGAATGGCAGAGCAGGCTCGAAGGGCTGAATGGCCTCCTCCTGCTCCTATATTTCTATCTAAATACTGTGGCTACAAGAGTAGGTCAGAGGCTATGAATCCTGCAGGACATATCTCACCCCTTGACTCTCCAAAGCCTGCCCACCATCTGCAAGGCACAAGTCAGGAATGTGATGGACTATTCTCCCTTGCCTGGATGAATGCAGTTCCAACAATACACCATCCAGATCAAAGCAGCCACTTGATTGCTACCCCTTCCACAAACATTCAATCCCTCCGCCACCAACGAACATTGGCAGCCGTGTGTACCACCTACATGATGCACTGCAGGAACTCATCAAGCCTCCTGAGACAGCACCTTCCAAACCTTCGACAACTACTGTCTAGAAGGACAAGGGCAACAGATACTTGGGAGCATCACAATCTAGATATTCCCCTCCAAGTCATTTACCATTCTGATTTGAAATTGTATCGCTGTTCTTCACTGTCGCTGAGACAAAATCCTGGAATTTCCTCTCGAACTGCATCATGGGTGTACCTACGCCATAAGAACTGCAACAGTTTAATAAAACAGTTCACTACCAATGGCAATTATGGATGGGCAATGAATGGTGGCCGAGTCAGTGATGCCCACATCACAGGAATGAAGTTTAAAAAATCTCTACTTCCTTTGGTTTCTGCCTATTGTTTGTGACCCCAGAATATATATAATTTCCAATATATTTCTCAGCTTGCAATTTTGTTTGCAGTTACTGCAGAAACTTAGCTCATGTGGTTAGGGGGTAGGGCCAGGAAAGCAGACCTGGGGGTTGAGGGGCACATCTAAGGAGTAGCACAAGAGGCCACTTATATGCTTGTGGCCAGTTTGGAAGGGGCATGGGAGCGATGGTGAGAATGTTGTTATAATTATGTGATTGTTTTGGAAAATGTATCCCTTTGTAAGAAGACCACTGTTCAATATTTAAGTAAAAGTTCTTCTCTTAAGGTGTCCAGGGATTGGTCATGGCCAAGAATAAAATCCATCTCCAACAGGGATCGGGATACACCCCATGAAACAAACTATACCTTTGTCAACACAATGTTGAATCTGAGCATTGTCTGGGTGTTGAAACTTCTGATGTTCCTTTCTTTGACATCAATGGTCTTTTTTAAGGGAGACACAGGCATGGGAGAGGGGACTCCAGGCTAATAAAATTCTCATTCCATCTGCCACATGGCCAGTGTGCTAGCTCAGGGCAGTCATACCCATCTCCCAGCTGGCAGAAGGTACCCCCCCTCCCCCGAGAGTCCAATCCTTGACCTTGGACACAGGTTCTCTAAACTCAACGAAACAAGCCACACACAAAAAGTGTGTAGCTTCATGGCAATCTTAAAAGGAATGCATGGATGGGCCTATGCACAGTAAAGGGAAATTAGAAGAATATTGATTTTGCCCCCAAAAGAAAGGCTATTCAAAGTTAGTATTTTTAGTCCATGGCCAAGATTTTCTAGTCCCTCCCGCTGCCCAGATCCTTGACTCCAATGAAGATGATAAGGAAGAATTCTATTCTGACCCTGATGGACTCTCCACTGCCATCCCAAAAATATGATCTACTATTGAGCAATGTTGTATATGAATTTCAGTGCAGGTGCAATGTCAGAGATTCAGGTTGTATATCCTAATGATAATTTGATTGAATTATTCGTGATAAGAGTACAGACCATACTAATGCAGCCTGAGCTTGCAAAACCCAAAACAAAATTTCTTCAGGTACATGTGATTCCATGATTAGGCAGCACTTGCTGAACAATCCTAAATGCACTACTAGCATCAGTAACACAGAGGAGCACAAGAGAAATACCATCAACAATATCTCAGCTGCATCTTCTGGATTCAGTGGGGAAGCTTGTTGAATAAATGCTAGTGTTTATCTTGAAGCCAGGTCCGCAAGAAGAAGTCCAGCAAACCTCCTGCGAAATCAAGTGTGTTCAGATGGTTGAAAATTGGCCTCCCCTTTCAAGTCCTGATCTTTCAACTCCAAACTAATCAACGTTCGACAGGGAGACAAATATGACACTTCAAAATCACTCTGCAACTCTCCTTGAAAAGTGTCAAAATGCTTGTGCTGAAGTCCTGCTCCAGATTTTCAGTGCAGTTAGACAGGTTGAGGGGCTCTGATTTAGTGTGAACAATGATTGTCTGTCTGTTCATTGATGTCCTCCACTATCTTGATGAGGTTGAGGTCAACACAAACGTTGTGTTCAGAAGAGAAAATTCCTGATTTTGAATAACATATAATGGGCAGAATTCTCCCCAAAAATTTCGAAGTGTCATAACAATGAGAAAACAGGAGTGATGCACGTCAGTCTCTCAGGTGCACTCCTCACCACAATCCTCTCATACTCAGTCATTTTTCTTTGGAGGGTTGGGAGTTTTGCACTGGTACTGGGAGGGGCAGGGTCTAAACACGCTGGTGATCCCAACTTCAGAGCACTCAGGCGCTGTTTCACAAGGGTGCCCAATCGCACAGTGAAATGGGAGACCCTCTCCCTCCCCAAATAGACATCAGGACCCTTCCTCAATCATGGGCGGCATGTTCCCCTGTGTCCATCTACAACATGGGTCACTGGCATCTGGACATCGGGGCTTTCCCGATGGGTCACCCTGCCTGACCCCTGACATGTCCCCCAATTAAGACCTGCAATGTGCCTCCCATCAAGACCACCTTCATGATCCACCCCTGCATGACCCCCCCACATTAGATCTCCCATCAGATCCACCCCTGCAGGGGGTGTAGGAAATGTACCCTTTCCTCATGTTGTAGAGATTCCTCAATTGCATTAATAGCTTGTATGAGATTCTCTCGTTATCCTCTGTGTATCAAAATGGTTTAATTTTGTGCATCTTTCCAAAGTGTCCATGTCTTTCTCAATGGAAGTATCCTGCAGTTCCTGCAGGATGTTGTCACTGTCTGTGGGGTATTTTGCTGCCACAGTGCTGAAATGGTTTAATAGTGTCTTGAAAGTTTGTTCCATAAAGTGTTTTCCTTCCTGGAGTGTCTTTGACATTTGCTTGTTGAATTAATTGTACCTTGATTGAGGGTTTTCTGAGTCATGGGGCTGAATTTTATGAGAAAAATTCTAAATGTCCAGCGTGAAAATGGGAGAGTGCGCGATTTGTTTTTTGGGTGAGTTTTTACTCCCAATCCTATGTACTTAGTGTGTGCAAAAGTGAGCTAGACTGTTTTGAGCTACTAGAAACAGTAGGTGGGGCTTCATTCGCCAGCCAGCCTGATCAGGCAGCTGAGGGAGCTATTACACATCTGCAGACCTTTGTGGCTGCACATGCACAATAGCAACAGCAGAGGCTTGACAAAGAGAGAGAAGGCTGATAGAACCAGTCTCAACCCTGCAGCCCTCCCACCACGGTTGATTGCGAGCCTCACACTACCCAAAAATATAAACCCCGCCATTCCTGCAAGGCTCCCCAGTGGGCAGTGCCAAGGTACGTGGTGGGCATTGCTGAAGTGCCAGGCCGGCAGTGACCAAGAGGCCCCACTTCCTTGCCTTTGACCTCCCCAGGGAGGCCTCAATGGCTTCCGGTTCTACTGGTGAAGGCAACACGGCTGTTCTCATTCATGGGGAGCAGATGTTTTCCTCGCCGGAGAGAACCTCTCTCGGCGAGGCCACAAAGGTAAGTGAGCCCAGACGTTTGAGCACCGGGCTCGCCAACCAGATGCAAATAAGCATTTAAATCAGTTGCAATAAATTATTCAGCCTCTCGCTGGAAATGGGCGAAGGGCTGACCAGCATGGAAATCCGGTGCCGGTAGGATTGCGAGAGCCGGGAAACGGGCGCTATCCTGATTTCTTGGGTCTCGCGTGATTTTACCAGCTCACCTCGCCCATCGATGTGTGGGTCGAGCCGGTGAAATCATGATCATGGTTTGCCCTCCTCTCTTAGTATTGGTTTAGTTTGTGGATGGACAACTGAATGCTTGGCTAACTGTACCACCTTTGCCAAAGTTAAGTCTTCTTTGTATTGCAGTAGGTTAGCAAGGGTGTCATCAGTAATGCCAATTGTGATACGGTCTCGTATCAGTTCAGTTTTAAAGTCACCATATTCACAAACTTATCAGTTGACACAAGTCATTGGTAAAGGCATTTGCTAATTCTTCTAGTTTCTGGACGCAGTTATTAAACATGGCCCTTTTGAAAAGCTTGCTACTTTATAAATTAAAATAACTATCTGAGGCTTTTCAGATTTCTTCGAATTTGTCTGATGTTTCATTAATGCTTTGCATGACATAACATCATCTGTGATAATGGATTGACTTGTTCAACCTCAGACTTATTATTCAATCTGACTGCAATTTGGAGTCTTAAAAATCTCTTCCTCCATTGCACTCAATTCTATGTTTGCTCTGATCATCTACCCAAATCAGAATAGCACAGATGAATTTGGAATCCATAGCTATCTTTTAAGCTGTCAGGAGGTTTTCCTTGATTTTTTTAAATCTTCTGTGACAGAAATGGAGTTTTCCCCACACTGATCAGCCTGATACCCTCTGTGATCATTGAGCCTTTCTGGTAATCATTCCTAAACTTCACAGAATTTCTGAATTAATTGCTGGAAATTGTTATTAAGCTCTATTCACTGCTTTCCTCCCACTGGAAAAATGTTTTAAACAGGCAAGGTTTTTTTTTCATTTGCTGCCTTAAGGTTGCCATGTGAAATGGTGTTGAACTCAGACCCAGAGCGTGGGCACATTGAAAACTGCACTCACTAAAATTGAATTTGCCTAGTGCTACCTTCTTACTGCATCACTAATTTGATAGTTTTGAGCCTTTTGCAAGGTTTTCACACCCTGCCTCAATCAATGCTTGGTTCTTTGACTCTGCTGCTGGATCCAGACTTTTCACGGACCACCACGTGCTATGGTGCTGGACTTAGCAAGACAAAGGGTTGATTTTTTTGTCTGCCTCTCGGCTTCTTCTTCTATGGAGCTGTTGTGGTGATTTTTATCTGCCTTACCAATGTCATCAATTTTGATGCCTTTTTTCAGGTCAGACTTTCAAACTTTTTTAAAGTTGATTCTTAGAGATTGTGAGGTCCTACACAGCTGCACAATACAAGAAGATCCTAACTCCAAGGCCAGGATTGATGGTGGCTGTGTCTGGTTAAGGAATGTTTGCAGAGTCATAGGCCAGGACTTTACGGCCCCTCGCTGGCACGTCTCCCCCCAACCGGCAGATACGGCAGGCCATTTAAATTGCCCTTTACTTCAGTGAGACCGTAATATCTCACTGTGTGAGAGGGGTTGTAAAATCCTGGCCATAGTTATATATAAACATGAACTGATTCCTTGGATTGACATAACTATATATATTTTTTTGTTTTATTCCAATTCAATCAAATCAAGTCCAATTCAGAGTCTCAACAAGTTGAGGCATTCCCGATCCAAGCTGACAAGACAGGGCTCTCACCTCCTGTCTTGGGCTTGATCTACATGATCCAAGCTGATTGGAGTAGGCATAGCTCCTCCTCCAAGGCTTGATCTCATTTGCATCTTAGCCAAAAGGCTGAGATGCCGCTTTTAAAAATTGTTTCAAATGAAGCTAAAATGTAACCTAATGACTTCAACCAAGTAGAGCATGTCGATACTACACTTGATCTTAGCCAAAAGGCCGATAACTATATATTTTTTTTATTTTTGTACTTTTCCAATTCAATCAAATCAAGTCCAATTCAGAGTCTCAACAAGTTGAGACATTTCCGATCCAAGCTGACAAGACAGAGTATGCAACCCTTTACCCTGTCTTGGGCCTGATCTACATGAGCCAAGCTGATTGGAGTAGACGGAGAATTCCTCCTCCAAGGCTTGATCTCATTTGCAGCTGAGCCAAAAGGCCGAGATGCCACTTTTGAAAATTGCTTCATATGAAAATGAAGCTTAAATGCAACCCAATGACCCAATGCAACCCAAAGTGCAGCATCAGCAGACCACACTTGATTTTAGCCAAAAGGCCGGCCGATAACTATATATATTTTTAAAATACTTTTCCAATTCAATCAAATCAAATCCAATTCAGAGTCTCAACAAGTCGAGACACCCCAGATCCAGGCTGACAAGACAGGGCGAGCGACCAAACCACCCTGTCCTGGGCCTGATCCACATGAGCCAAGCTGATCGGAGAAGGGGGAGGTTCCTCCTCCAAGACTTGAGCTCATCTGCATCCTAGCCAAAAGGCCGAGACACCGCTTTTAAAAATTGCTTCATATGAAACATATGAAGCTTCAGTGTAACCCAATGACCTCGACCCAGTGCGGCCGACCATGGGCTGCCGACCATACTACACTTGATCTTAGCCAAAAGGCCGAGAAGCGATCCGATAACTATATATATATATTTTTTTATACTTTTCCAATTCAATCAAATCAAATCCAATTCAGAGTCTCAACAAGTTGAGACATTTCAGATCCAGGCTGACAAGACAGGGCGAGCGACCAAATCACCCTGTCCTGGGCCTGATCTACATGAGCCAAGTTGATTGGAGGAGCAAAGCAACACCTCCTCCAAGACTTGAGCTCATTTGCATCTTAGCCAAAAGGCCGGGATGCAGCTTTTAAAAATTGCTTCATATGAAACATATGAAGCTTCAATGCAACCCAATGACCTCAACCAAGTGCAGCATCCAATCCATACTACACTTGATCTTAGCCAAAAGGCCGAGAAGCGATCTGATAACTATATGCAGAAGTACAAGACTAGGTATTTCTCTGTCTAAGCCATGAGCTTTCTCCTTCTCCAATCTTAGTCATATACCTCTTTCTCTTTTACCTCATCCTGTGGGCAGTACTGTTTCTCCAGTTCTACATAGTAACCCTTTCAATCCTGAGCACTCGAATACTACCGTGAGTTGAGGTGCCTGGTTATCTCGGGATTTATGTTGCTTTCCTTGGAGTGATTAGGGAAGTAGGAGGCCTAAGATCTGTCAGGCATGTAAATGAGATGGCTGGGAACATTTCCAAACTTCCTGCTCAGTTCAATTGCTTGCTTGGCATTGTGATCTCCTCCCTTACACTCATCAGCTAGAACTCTGCTGGAGTCTCAGGGCAAGCCAGGCAGTCCTGATGCCTGAAGCTTGCTATTTAGGCGGGAAGAATGCATTTTGCTCCACTGCTCTTTCCAATGTGACATGCAAGGCATCTGCCTTTATATTTACAAAAAGGAAGAATTTGAACAAAGGTTGAGTTAAATTATAGGGAATCAGAATTCACAGTGGCCATCTGGAATATTCACTATCTGAACATAGATTCAACATGAAACACCTCTGTAATTATGTTTTTGAAACTCTGAATAAATTATTGAGGCCTAAAATTCTCTTTCTGCGTGTTGGTGGCAAAGTTGCACACCAGACACAAAGAGGGGGGAAATTTGGGTTGATCCTAAGTAAGACAGATTTACGCTTACCTTCCATTTCTTGATGGATATGACCTGAGGGTTCCTGTGACATTCTTAGAGATAGTTCCAGAGCAGTAACCTCCTGTAGCTAAGGGAGAAATGAATTAGCATCTGCCTGAGAAAGGGAGGATTGCAATCTATACAAAATACCCTCAGGCACCTTCTGATTGCTAAATGAGTGAATGACAAACACATCTCACCTCAGGCTTCATGTCTGACATTCATGTCTGTACTTGCACTCTCATTGTTTTCAGCAGGAGAATCCAAAAGCATAGATTGCACGACAGACTGACTTCCTAATCTCAAAATTACAAAATATAATCCACTAAGCTGAACTATAGCAAAGACGAAGAACATGTTCTAAAGAACTCATTGGCTGAAATGGAATATTTTCAGGCCATTAAATAGGCAGCGAGGTAATGAGTAAAATGGGACATTCTAAACAACTTTATAAGGATGTTGGGAAATGTGAAAGAGATAACGCTTGCAGTCAAAAATATTCTTGTTAGGCAAAGTACTGCCTTTTCCTCGCATTACCAGATGTGTTCAATTAAGGCTTACTGTCATCTTTAATTAAGTTGAAGCAAAAATGTGTAACACTTAAACACTTATTTGGAAATCCATTCTTTGAAAGTGTCCTTGAAAAGAGCCGTGTCATAGAATTGATCAACTTGGTTGATCACTCAGAGCTAATTTGCTTAGTTGGGATGGGATATCTTTATGAATGTTTCTTAAAATGTAAAAAAAATAAAGATTTCAAGACAAAATTGAAAAGTTAACAGATGTAAAGGAAGCAAAGTGAAAAATTTATATTTCCTATTTGGGCTGATTAAGCATTTGCTCGCTGATGTAGAACTTTTACTTCATTGGTTTTTGGGAGGACTTACATGTAAATTGGGATTCCATGGCACGCAATTCTTGTACATGAAAATAAAGTATATAACATACAATCACATCAATGGACGTTGCAATCGGGCTCCTCCAGCAGAAACACCTGGTATCTATAATAACATCTCTCAGGCATACTTACATTCAAGCTATGCAGCCTCTGGGATGCAGTCATCAACGTTGTACAGACTGGGAAAGGGTTGATATGGTTTCCTCCGTCGTAGTCAGTAGAAGTGCAGAACAACAGTACAACAGAAAGAACAATCATGCAGTAATAATGGGCAGCAGGTGGTAATTAGGAGGTTTCCATGCCCGTGTGTGATCCAATGCCAAGAGACTCCATGGAATCAGGAGCCAAATGTAAGAACTCCCAGGACCATTCCCTCCCAATTGCATACCACAGTGTTGCCACTTTAAATGGGACTCAGTGTCTAATGGGACAATCCTTCCTCTCTCAGGCAGATGCTAATTCATTTCCACCTTAGCTACAGGAGGTTACCACCAAGAAATGGTGAGAGAGTTTTGAACATTGGCTAATAGTTATGTGTGTATGACAGGCTGCTTCCTCTGTGACATTAGTGTACCTTGAAGGGATTTTTAAAAAAAAATCATGATCACTGCAGTTCTCACAGTCAGTGTTTCTCAGTTCTTAGCTGATGTCATTATGGCACCGGTTTGATTGGAGATGTCCTTTTATTGCTGCTTAAATGGAGTTTGCTTATTTTTACTGGGAAAAGAAACTGCTTGGGAGAACAGGTGATAGGAGGTCTTTCATTTTTCTGTTTGACTGCAGTTAGAATGGAGTTTTAGAAGAGACAGCAAGCTGAAAAGAAGTCTCTCTCTCTCCCTGGTTTAGGACATTCTGCGGGGTTGCTGAAAGCCTTCCTGGAGTAGAACATCTGTTATTGGTGGCTTGACCAGAGTCTACCTGGGGTTCTGGGAAGCTGTTCCGACTTCAAACTATTCTGGGTGTATCCAGAGAACTGCAGACTTCAACCAAAGGACACAATTCCAGTATCATCATCCAGTAAGCATGAGCCTTTGCTGTGTTGAACTTGTTTAAAGGGTTTTATCTATGGCAAGGGTTTTGTTTGATTGGTACATTTTAGATATATTTGTTAAGGGTTACACATTATCTTGGTTGTTTTGTTTTTGTTTGTAATTGATAAAATTTATTGCTAATTGTTTTCCATACATGTTAACTATATTCTTGAATAAATGTAGTTTGATAAAATCTCCCGAGTGGGTCATTTGAATTATACCTGAAGTGAAACATATCATGCTTATCCGAACCAAATTCAAGATGCAAAACCTATGATCCAGATGGGCTCCATAAAACACTTTGGAGTTTTTGACCTGAACACCTCCCAATTTTTTTTTCATGAGTTTTCATGATTGTAGTGAGTAGATCTTTTTTTTTCATAGAATCCCTACAGTACAGAAGGAGGCCACTCGGCCCATCGAGTCTGCACCGACCACAATCCCACCCAGGCCCTACCCCCATATCCCCACAGATTTACCCACTAATTCCTCTAACCTACGCATCTAAGGACACTATAGGCAATTTTATCATGGCCAATCAACCTAACCCGCACATCTTTGGACTGTGGGAGGAAACCGGAGCACCCGGAGGAAACCCATGCAGACACGAGGAGAATGTGCAAACTCCACACAGACAGTGACCCAAGCCGGGAATCGAACCCAGGTCCCTGGAGCTGTGAAGCAGCAGTGCTAACCATTGTGCTACCGTGCCACCCCTGCAGGGTTGACTGGATTGAGCATTCCTGTGTCCTGCTCAAATCTGATGCCTAGGTCAACCTCAAGTAATCTATTTGCTTTTATTCTTACTGTGCTTTTTTTTTTGCCGCACTTTGATGCAACTGTGTAGCTTGCCAAACTCCTTCTGTTGTTCACAAGTTACATTTAGGCCAGGCTGAGTAACGGTGGCAGGTTTCCTTTCAAAAAGGACAACAATAAATCAGCTGGGCCTTTATGACAGTAAGACACAGATTTTCGTTCCAAGGTTAGGTGTGCAGAGGTGGGAAAAGTCCTTGCTCCAATAACCTGAGCTTTAAAAATAGTTGCCATGATGATAGGATTTTCAGGCCCGCAGGGAGAGGGTTGCAGTCCGGATTAGAAGCAAGGGCAGTTGACCCTAGAAGAGCTGAGAAGACTGCCGTGTGTGATGGGTGATGCGCTATCAATAAGGCGAAAGACTACCGATATGCCAATATAAGTGTAGGCTTTTATTCACAACAGAATCAGGAGCAGATCCCAACAAATAACCGACCTGGACTGAACAAGGGGGAGGAGACAGCCACCTTTATACTAGGTGCTGAGGGGAGGAACCAAACTGGAAGGGGATGTGTCCAGGTATGACAAACACACACAACGGTGGTCCATATAGGACAAAGGCACAACTGAGGTCCACCACATTCACCCCTTCCTTTTAAAAAAACAACACGGGGGTGAAGCGGAAACAATATCACAAGTCCAGACGAACCAGTGGCTTGATCCGTCATCGCGATCGCCGTAGTGCAGGTCGCAGAGTCGTCCGAGCAGGGAGCGATGTCGGCCCAGGCTCCGTACAGTGAGCGTCGAGAGAAGGCGCTGGGTGGTGTGAAGCGGACCGATCCGTCGCCCCGTCCAGTCGTCAGGTACTGCGTGGCGACGGCTCCGGCGACTCAAGCGAGCTGTACATAGGGGCGAGAGGAATGAGCAGTGGCCCTGGTGGCGTATGGGGAACAGTGGGAACCGGAGCTGGGGGGTGGGGGGCTGCAACAGGCTCTGGGCACACTACATTGGGGACAGGGACTGAGGGAGGAAGAGGCGTAGCAGTCTCCGAATGGACGACACCAGGGACCGTGGGGCGGAAGGACGTGGTGACCTCCGGGGCACCCGCGGGTGCCAAGTCACGGACAGAAACCGTGTCCTCCCACCCATCAGGGTACGCTACATAAGCATATTGGGGATTAGCATGGAGCAGTTGGACCTCCTCGACCAAGGGATCTGCCTTATGGGTCCGGACATGCTTCCGAAGCAGGACGGGTCCCGGGGACATCAGCCAATCCGGGAGCGAAGTACCCGAGGAGGACTTCCTGGGAAATGAAAACATCCGCTCGTGAGGGGTCGTATTGGTCGCTGTGCACAAGAGTGACCTAATGGAATGTAATGCGTCCGGAAGGACGTCTTGCCAACGGCTGACTGGAAGGTCCCTAGACCGTAACACTCATAGAACGGCCTTCCAGACGGTTGCGTTCTCCCGCTCTACTTGACCATTGCCCCTGGGGTTATAGCTAGTGGTGCGGCTGGAGGCAACGCCTTTGGCGAGCAGGTACTGCCTCAGCTCGTCACTCATGAAAGAGGACCCACGGTCGCTATGAATATAGGCTGGGAAGCCGAACAGGGTGAAGAGCTTGTTCAGGGTCCGAATCACTGTAGCCGTGGTCATGTCCGAGCAGGGGAAGGCAAAAGGGAAACGTGAGTATTCGTCAATGATATTCAGGAAATAAACATTGCGGTTAGAGGAGGGGAGGGGGCCTTTAAAATCAACGCTAAGGTGCTCGAACGCGCAAGTGGCCTTTACAAGGTGCGCCCTACCTGGCCGGTAGAACTGCGGTTTGCACTCAGCGCAGACCCTGCATTGCCTGGTAATCGTCCGGACTTCCTCAAGGGAGAAGGGCAGGTTACGGGACTTGACAAAATGGAAAAATCTGGTGACACCCGGGTGACAGAGGTCGTTATGGAGGGACTGTAGCTGGTCTAGTTGGGCGCTGGCACATGATCCACGGGACAGGGCGTCTGGGGGCTCATTGAGCTTCCCGGGCCGATACATGATGTCATATCTGTAGGTGGAGAGCTCAATCCTCCACCGCAAGATCTTGTCATTCTTAATCTTGCCCTTTTGCCTGGTGTTAAACAGGAAGGCAACTGACCGCTGGTCCGTAATTAAGGTGAATCGTTGGCCCGCGAGATAATGGCGCCAGTGCCGGACGGCTTCCACGATGGCCTGGGCCTCCTTCTCGACCGAGGAGTGTCGAATCTCAGGGCCTTGTAAGGTCCGGGAAAAGAAGGCCACCGGACGGCCCCTCTGGTTAAGGGTGGCAGCTAGGGCAAAGTCAGACGCATCACTTTCCACTTGGAATGGGATGGATTCGTCCACAGCGTGCATCGCGGCCTTCGCGATGTCCGCTTTGATATCATCGAAGGCCCGACAGGCCTCCTCCGCCAGGGGAAAAGAGGTCGATTTTAGGAGCGGACGGGCTTTATCTGTGTAACGGGGAACCCACTGGGCATAATAGGAGAAGAAGCCCAGGCATCTCCTCAGTGCTTTGAGGGTAGTAGGGAGGGGAAGCTGCATAAGGGGACGCATACGGGCTGGGTCGGGGCCAAGGACACCATTTTCTATCACGTACCCAAGGATGGCGAGGCGGCGTGTCCGGAAAACACACTTCGCCTCATTGTATGTGAGGTTCAGGAGAGTGGCCGTACGAAGGAATTTTTGTAGGTTGGCATCATGGTCCTGCAGGTCATGGCCGCAGATGGTGACGTTATCCAGATACGGGAAAGTGGCCCGTAGTCCGTGCTGGTCCACCATTTGATCCATGGCCCGTTGGAAGACTGAGACCCCATTGGTGACACCAAAGGGGACTCGGCGGAACTGGTAGAGGCGGCCATCCGCCTCAAAGGCAGTGTATGGGCGATCCTCCGAGCGGATAGGGAGCTGGTGGTAAGCCGATTTCAAATCGATCGTTGAAAAAACCCTATAGTGCGCGATGCGGTTGACTATGTCCGCGATACGGGGAAGAGGATATGCATCTAGTTGGGTATACCTGTTTATGGTCTGGCTGTAGTCAATCACCATGCGGTGTTTCTCCCCCGATTTAACTACGACCACTTGCGCCCTCCGGGGGCTGGTGCTGGCCTGGATAATCCCTTCCTGGAGCAAACGTTGTACCTCGGACCGAATGAAGGCCCGGTCATCCGCACTATAGCGCCTACTCTTGGTGGCTATAGGCCTACAATCCGGGGTGAGGTTATCAAATAACCGGGGGGGGGGGGTGATCTTGAGGGTTGAGAGACTGCAGGTGGTGCGCGAGGGGCGCTGCCGTGACGGCACCTTGCAGACGGAGAGCGGGGGATAAGGGCCATCGTACTGCAGGATGACGCTTCTATGATGGCTGAGGAAATCTAACCCCAGCAGTACAGCTGCTCAGAGTCGCGGCATCACGAGGAGCCGAAAACGCTCGTAGACTGTGCCCTGTACCGTCAGCGTCACCAAGCAGCACCCGAGGACCTCCACTGAGTGAGAATTCGAGGCCATGGAGATGGTCTGGCTCCAGGGTCGCACGGGAAGGGCATATTGACGCACTGTGCGAGGGTGTATAAAACTTTCCGTGCTCCCACAGTCAAACAGGCAGTTTTCTGCATAACCATTTACCTTGATCTCCATTATGGACTTGGAGAGTTGATGTGGCTGCGACTGGTCCAGGCAAATCGATGCCACTGTTGAATTAAAGAGGAATCCATCTTCGTCGCCGTCTGATGACGTCACGGATGAAGCTTCCTGCTCAGCTTGCCTTGATGCCAGTCTCAAAGATGGCGACTCCCGCACTTCCGGTGACCGCATCAAAGATGGCGATTCCCGCACTTCCGGTGACCGCATCAAAGATGGCGATTCGCGCGCAGCCGCCGCCTGCATCAAAGATGGCCGCGCCCTCGGAGCACACATGGCTCCACGAGTCTTCAGAAGCGGCTTTGCTTGGCAGACTTTAACAAAGTGGCCTAGCTTACCGCATCCGGAGCAAATCGCGTCCTTTGCCGGGCAGTGATGCCGAGGGTGCTTAGGGAGGCCACAAAAGTAACATTTGGGACCTGCTGGAGCAGCCGTCGCAGTGGAGCCGTCGGTGGAACGGGATCCAAGGTAAGACCCGAGATTATGGGAGGCTGCTTCTAACGTTTCAGCCATCGTGGCCGTTTTCCTGAGGTCTAGGTCATCTTGTTCCAGCAGACGCTGCTGGATGTATGTAGACTCAATGCCCGCAATGTAGGCGTCGCGGATCAGATCCTCCGTGTTCTGAGCTGCTGAAACAGCCTTACAGTCGCATGCTCGGGCGAGGACTCGCAGGGCGCGCAGAAATTGGGCGCACGATTCTCCTGGCTGCTGTTTGCGGGTAGTTAGGAGGTGTCTGGCGTAAACCACGTTAGGGCTCTTTCGGAACTGCCCTTTTAGGAGTTCGATAGCGTCCGCGTAAGTAGCAGCGTCCCGGAAGATTCCATAGACAGTTTCGCTTACCCGGGCGCGGAGCACGTGGAGTTTAGCAGCGTCGGTGTCGATGGCCGTAGCAGTGTCGACGAATGCTTCGAAGCAGTCCAACCAATGATCAAATTTATCAGAGGCTCCAACCTCTTGAGGGTCTAATGCTAACTTGTCGGGTTTTAGAAACTGCTCCATACTAGTAACTGTTGTGAATAAAATTGATGCGCTATCAATAAGGCGAAAGACTACCGATATGCCAATATAAGTGTAGGCTTTTATTCACAACAGAATCAGGAGCAGATCCCAACAAATAACCGACCTGGACTGAACAAGGGGGAGGAGACAGCCACCTTTATACTTGGTGCTGAGGGGAGGAACCAAACTGGAAGGGGATGTGTCCAGGTATGACAAACACACACAACGGTGGTCCATATAGGACAAAGGCACAACTGAGGTCCACCACAATGGGGGACTGGGAAGAAGGCCTGCGTAAAGGATCTGGCTTTGTGTCCAAATACTAACAATTAAGTATAAAACAAAAAAGATCCCTCCAGCTCTCATCCACTACACACTCCCCAGGTCCCATCCATGCCAACCCAGGCCACCATATGTTTCTGACCCATCCCAATGACCACTCATGTTCCTAAGCTATTTCCCCCACAAACTCCCTAAGTTCCTTCATATTCTCCTTGCCAAATTATGTTCCTCCATCCAATCCATGATCCTTTATAGCCCCTACTCTATATTAATTGAGTAATAGAAACCCTTAAACTTGTGTCAATCAACAAAGTGGAATAATAATCGTCAATTTCTAGTACTCCAGACTTTTTTTTTTCCATTTTTTAAAGGGCAGGAGTTTTAAAATGCCTCAACAGCTTGACAAATTATTTTGACAGATACTTTTGACAAGTCCTCTTGACAAATGTGACAGATGCTATGGACAGCTCCTTTTGAAGGTGCTTCTGACAGTTTTGACAATTGATTTAGACAGATCTGTTAATGTTTTCAATGAACTTGATAGTAAAGAGTTTATGCACTTTTTGCATACATTTCTGCCTACTTTTAACAATTACAAAGTTTACCTCCCCCAAAGCTAGACCAGTATACTGGGACCAAATCCAAAAGAGGGGTGGCACGTTAGCACCGTGGTTAGCACTGCTGCTTCACAGCTCCAGGGACCTGGGTTCGATTCCCGGCTTGGGTCACTGTCTGTGTGGAGTTTGCACATTCTCCTCGTGTCTGCATGAGTTTCCTCCGGGTGCTCCGGTTTTCTCCCACAGCCCAAAGATGTACGGGTTAGGTTGATTGGCCATGCTAAAATTGGCCTTAGTGTCCTGAGATGCGTAGGTTAGAGGGATTAGTGGGTAAATATGTAGGGATATGGGGGTAGGGCCTGGGTGGGATTGTGGTTGGTGCAGACCTGATGGGCCAAATGGCCTCTTTCTGTACTGTAGGGATTCTATGAGTACTCTTAGAGTGAAAAGGGGACAAAATTTCACCCATTTTTTCAGCGAGAGAAAAGTTCAAATCTTATACCACTTAGAGAAAAGATGAAGCAAAGTGTGATTTGCGCTAGTAGGCGGAGTGGACAGAGTCAATTCACATTGGGAAGTCTGCTGCTGAATGTTAGAGGGCGTTGGCTTGCATGCGCATGATCTGCCAATGCACTGTGTAAAGTGTACACAGTTAGTGCACTGGGAACCTGACACTCCCCCAAACCCCTCAGATTACAACCCCACTGCCCCCAATTGCACCCACCTCTCCGACTGATTGTGGCACTCAGTTCACCATCCCCCCCTGCACCCCACACCGGGCGATCCCTGCTCCAGTTCACCCCCCCTGGCTGATCACCGTCCTGGATTCGTCCCCCGGTCGATCATCGCCCTGGTGATCCCTGACTGCAGAGTGTGCAGCTCCCCACGCACAGCCTCCCCTTAAGCTCCACCCCTTGGCACTGCCCAGTTCTCAGTGGGCAGTGCCAGGGTGCCCGGTGAGCAGTGTTTGGGGGTCAGTCTGGCACTGCCAGCGTCCCAGGCTGCCTCACCTGTCCCTGACCACACAGGGGGCTTCAATGGCCTCCGGTCCCACCGGTGATGCCATCACATCTGATCCCCGTTGATAAGGACTGCATGTGATCCTCGTCGGTGCGGACTTTCACCAGTGAGGCCATTAAGGCAAGTAGCCTGGACAGTTCCGTCCCAGGCTCACTCATAATATTTAAGTGAATTTTTAATTTTTAAATCTTTAAATCATCTGAGCACCTTTCCCGAGTGGAAAGCTGATCACGCCGGCAATCCAATATCATCGCGAGAATGTGAGAAGCCACGTGCAAACATGGTTCTTAGCCTCTCACCGGATCTTACCGGCTCACCACACCAATTTAATGGTGTGACGAACTGGGAAATATGATGAAAATGTTAGCTTTGGCAAACATGGTTTCAGTTACCTGCTTGATGAGAGTGTGACTCGCAGGCTAATTGTTACTGATATCCCCTGTTGCACTTTAGAAGGAGCCACAGAAGCTTATAACTGTCGTGACTTTGAAAGCAATGTGAGACAGTGTGTTCACTGCGGATGTGGGTGGCAGCCCTTACTGAAAGATGTAGTACAACTCTGTGACAGCCTTGATGGTGCAGTGTGTGTGCTACTCCTCAGAGGGCTTGAGGTGTGTTATCCAGAAAGTCAGCCAAGGGGAAGGATTCCTGCAGACACAACTTATTGGATTATATCATTTTGATACTTCTGCAGCAAGTCTTTCTCTAACATTTGTCAGAGTGGAATTTCCAGAAAACGCTTCATAAAAAAACTCCTCAATTGCTCAGAACATTCAACAGCTACCACTAGTGCTTTGAAATTTTTTCACTTAAAAAATAGTATCCCAAATTGTTCCGATATTTTAATGGAGCAACAGAGGATTTCTTCAGAATCATTGGTAAGATCCACCCATGTTTGACACTGTTCAGGTTTTCTGAGCCAGATTAATTTTATTATATTCCTCATATTGTACTCACATTATCCTCATTATCCTCATTATTATTATATTATTATTATTCTCATTATTATTATTATCCTCATGTTACATTATATTATACTCCCTCTGTGACTGGATCCTGAACTTCCTAATCCAGAGACCTCAATCAGTAAGGATAGGCACCAACACCTCCTCCACAATCATCCTCAACACTGGTATCCCACAAGGTTGTGTTCTCAGTCCCTTACTATACTCCAAATTCCCTTCCAACTCGATTTTCAAGTTTGCTGATGTCACCACCATACTGGGTCAGATCTTAAACAATGACGAGACGGAGTACAGGAAAGAGATAGAGAAGCTGGTGAACTGGTGTGACGACAATGATCTCTCCCTCAATGTCAACAGAACGGAGATAGTCATCGACTTCAGGGAACGTAGTGGAGGACATGCTCCTGTCTACATCAAAAGGGACAAAGTAGAAATGGTCATGAGCTTCAAGGTTTTACGTGTCCAGATCACCAACAACTTGTCCTGGTCCCCCCATGCCGACACTATAGTTAAGAAAGTCCACCAAACCCTCTACTTTCTCAGGAGACTAAGGAAATTTGGCATGTCCGTTACGATACTCACCAACCTTTACAGATGCACCATAGAAAGCATTCTTTCTGGTAGTATCACAGCTTGGTATGGTTCCTGCTCTGTCCAAGATTGCAAGAAACTACAAAAGGTCGTGAACAAAGCCCAATCCATCACTCAAACCAGCCTCCCACCCATTGACACTGTCTACACTGCCCACTGCCTCAGAAAAGCAGCCAGCATAATTACGGATCCCAAGCACCCCAGACATATTCTCTTCCATCTTCTTCCATCAGGAAAAAGATACAAAAAGTCTGAGGACACATACGAAACGACTCAAGAACAGCTTCTTCCCTGCTACCATCAGACGTTTGAATGGACCTACCTCGCATTAAGTTGATCTTTCTCTTCAGCCTAGCTATGACTGTAACATTACATCCTGTACTCTTTTCTTCTTTCCTTCTCTATGTATGGTATGCTTTGTCCATATAGCGCGCAAGAAATAATATACTAATATACTAATACATGTGATAATAATGAATCAAATCAAATCAAATCAATAAGTGGAACAATAGCAATATGGATAGAAAATTGACAGAGTGACAGGAAACAGAGAGTAAATGTTAATAGATGTCTTCTGGACTTGAGGAAGATTTGCAGTGAAATTCCCAGGGGTTCATGCTCAGACCCCTACCCTTGCTGACATATATCAATTGCCGGATCTTGGTATACAGAGGCGGCACAGATGCACAGTGGATAGCACTGCAGCCTCACAGCGCCAGGGACCCGGGTTTGATTCCTGGCTTTGGTTACTGTCTGTGCTGAGTCTGCATGTTCTCCCCGTGTCTGTGAGGGTTTCCTCCGGCTGCTCCAGTTTCCTCTCACAGTCCAAAAGACGAGCTGGTTTGGAGCATTGGCCATGCTAAATTCTCCCTCAGTGTACGCAAACAAACGCCGGAGTGTGGCGACTAGGGAATTTTCAAAGTAACTTCATTGCAGTGTTAATGTGAGCCTACTTGTAACACTAATAACTAAACTTTAAACAACTTCAAAATTTATGGATGATATAAAACTTGGAATTATTATGAACTGTGAGGAATGTAACATAGGCCTCAAAGAGACAGATTGATGGAATTGGCGGACAAGTGGCAGATGCAATTTAATACAAGAACTGCAAAGAACTGATGGTAGGAAGAACAAAGGGAGCCAATGTAAAACAAAGGTTAGAATTCTAAAGATGCTGCAGGAGCAGTGGGACCTGGCAATAGATGTGCATAAATCATTGAGTGTGGTAGGACAGGTTGAGTGCTTGGTGAATAAAACATAGAGTATCCCAGGTTTTATTAACAGCAGCATAAAGTACAAAAGCAAGAAATTTATGTTAAAGTTGTAGAACATTGCTTTGGCCTCAACTGGTATATTGTGACCAGTTCTGAGCACTACACTTTAGGAAAGATGTGAAGGCATTAGAGAGAGTGCAGAAAAGATTCACAAGAATCAAGGCGGTTTTACAATCAAACCGTGCTGAGGCACAGAGCCCCAAAATGACAAGAGACCCCCAAAATGATGAGTGAGGCCGAACCATCTTTCAGTGGAGTCACTAAACTGTCTGTTTGCAAAATATCTCCTCGCAATTTCCACCTCTTATACTAAATTATGCAACCATGATGCAGCTGGATCAAAGGGGAGGGAGAGGACCAGTCATAGAGTCATAGAGTCAGAGAGCTTTACAGCATGGAAACAGCATGGAACCTTTTTTTTAAACACTTAAGCTAATCCCAATTGCCTTAATTTGGCCCATATCCCTCTATACCCATCTTACCCATGTAACTGTCTAAACGCTTTTTAAAAGACAAAATTGTACCCGCCTCCACTACTATCTCTGGCAGCTTGTTCCAGACACTCACCACCCTCTGTGTGAAAAAATTGCCCCTCTGGACACTTTTGTATCTATCCCCTTTCACATTAAACCTATGCCCTCTAGTTTTAGACTCCCCTACTTTTGGGAAAAGATACTGACTACCTAGCTGATCTGTGCCCCTCATTATTTTATAGACCTCTATAAGATCACCCCCTCAGCCTTCTACGTTCCAGAGAAAAAAATCCCAGTCTATCCATCCTCTTCTTATACCTCGAACCAACAAGTCCCGGTAGTATCCTAGTAAATCTTTTCTGCACTCTTTCTGGTTTAATAATATCCTTTCTATAATGGGTTGACCAGAACTGCACACAGTATTCCAAGAGTGGCCTTACCAATGTCTTGTACAACTTCAACAAGACGTCCAAACTCCTGTATTCAATGTTCCGACCAATGAAACCAAGCATGCAGAATGTCTTCTTCACCACTCTGTCCACCTGTGACTCCACTTTCAAGGAGCTATGAAAAAGTACCCCTGAATCTTTTTGTTCTGTAACTCTCCCCAACACACTACCATTAACTGAGAAAGTCCTGCCCTGGTTCAATCTACCAAAATGCATCACCTCGCATTTATCTAAGTTAAACTCCATCTGCCATTCGTCAGCCCACTGGCCCAATTGATCAAGATCTCGTTGCAATCGGAGATAACTCTCTTCACTGTCCACTATGCCACCAATCTTGGTGTCATCTACAAACTTACTAACCATGCCTCCTATATTCTCATCCAAATCATTAATATAAATGACAAATAACAGTGGACCCAGCACTGATTCCTGAGGCACACTGCTGGTCACAGGCCTTCAGTTTGAAAAACAACCCTCTACAACCACCCTCTGGCTTCTGTCAAGAAACCAATTTTGTATCCATTTAGATACCTCACCCTGTATCCCATGAGATTTAACCTTATGCAATAACCTACTATGCAGTACTTTCTCAAAGACCTTGCTAAAGCCCATGTAGACAACATCAACTGCACTGCCCTCATCTACCTTCTTGGTTACCCCTTCAAAAAACTCAATCAAATTTATGAGACATGATTTTCCACTCACAAAGCCATGCTGACTGTCCCTAATCAGTCCTTGCATCTCGAAATGCCTGTAGATCCTGTCTCTCAAAATATCTTCCAACAGATTACCCACCACAGATGTGAGGCTCACTGGCCTGTAGTTCCCAGGCGTTTCCCTGCAGCCCCTTTTAAACAAAGGCACAATATTTGCCACCCTCCAATCTTCAGGCACCTCACCCGTGACTGTCGATGATTCAAATATCTCTGCTAGGGAACCCGCAATTTCCTCCCGAGTCTCCCACAATGTCCTGGGATACACTTCATCAAGTCTCGGGGATTTATCTACCTTGATGCACTTTAAAACTTAAGACAGTTGGGGGTGGGAGAGGGGGTGATGAGGATGTAGTTTAAGCAGCCTCAGCATGCTCCTAGAAATGTGGATGGATGGTTGAGATTTGAGAGAGGGGAGACACTCTCCTGTGATGTCCCTGTAATAATGCCATTTCTTGCAACTATTAGATATACCCTGCTGTTCTTGCTCAGTTATAGAGTGCGGGTAGCTTTCACCAATATGTTGCAGGTTTCAGTTGTGCAGAATGCAACACAGTTCCAGGGAGAGAAATGGTTTCACGGTTCTAGCTTTCAGAGGCACGAGAATGCATTGCTGGCTGGTTAGTTTTCAACATAAGTTTTAAGATTAGAGGGTTGGGGGAGAGGGAGACATGACCTGGATTTGCATCACATTTATTTTACTACATTAGAACCCTTCTCTTAGCAGACAGGATGGCAACAGCAAAAACACCCCTGAATATTGCAAAAACCGATTGGGGATTTGAGTTGAACTGAATAATGACTTGAAGAATGGGGGCAGGGGGGTGGAGGGAGGTGGGGGAGGGTGATGGAGTAAGAAGCAATGGGGATGCCCTTTCATTGTGAAGCTATTCATTCAGAGGGAACTGGATGGAAAGAGAGTGATTTTGACATTTTCTTGAAACTTCAGTCCTTTTTGTTATGGGATCAGGCTGGCACTCCCTGCAGTCCAGCTATCCATCAACTGGTGTCACAAAATCAGGTCACCCAGGCAAAGTCACGTGTTGCTTGTGGGGGAATTTTGTGTGTGCAGCAGTGACGGCAACTCAACAGTACTTTATTGGCTATTTTGATATTGTTCACAACCACCAGATGTTTCAAAACACTATTATATTTCAGTCTTTCTTTTAAAAACTCCAGCATAAAGACAGGGAGCGAGATCAAAGAGGTTAAAAATTAACTTGGAGGTAGTCAGGAAACCACATTGATAAATCCCCCCACCGGCCCACGCTACCCAACGTCCTTCAAGAATTTTATTCACATTCAAAAACAGAAAATGCTGGAGTTGGTGGAAATGGAGGAGGATGAACCTTTGAATGCGATGGCTGGTGGGGTGAAATGTGAGGACAACATTCTGGGAGGGAGGGGAGAGGGTGAGAGCAGTGTTGTGGGAAGTGGGTCAGACATGGTTGTGAGCCCTGTCAACCATGGTAGGTGAGAAATCATGATTAAGAAAGAAGGAAGAGATATCAGCAGCACTATTTTGGAAAGTGGCATCTTTGGAACAAATGCGATGGAGGTGATGGAACTGAGAGGATGGGTCGAGGTTGATGGAGCATACTGGAGGTGGGTGAAAGGATCTATTGAACAGGGGGAGGACTCCTGCCCAAAGAAATGAGCATGGAAACAAAGGTGGCAGAAGAAGGATTCACCATCGTGTCACGCCCGAAGTTCATTGAGGCGAGGACACAAAGGTACGTAGCCGAATCCTTTGCTCAGTATAGTACATTCAACCTTGGAGATGCGAAGGTCAGGGGATGGGGTAAATACATGGCAAGGATTGGGATTAGATGGGATAAGGGTCCAAGGGACGGGAAGGGGAGGAGGGAAGAAGGGTCCTGGATGGTTGTTGGTAGCAATCCATCTTTGTTAAATCTCACTTTCTATCTTTTCCCCCATGACAGTCTACCCTCCCTCCCCACTCCACCACTAGGGACAGCTGTTACATGTCTCAGGTTGTCCTTTAACACTCTGCTCAGCTTTGTTTTGCCATTTACACATTCTGATCTATTAGTATCCTTCTCAGCAATGATCACCACCATTTACATTCCCTTTGTTGTTTATCCATGACATCTTTGTCAATCTCCGTTCCCACTCCTCACCCAAACAGTTCAGCTCTGACGAATGGTCATCCAGACTCAAAACGTTAGCTCTTTTCAGCTGAGGTTTCCAGCATTTTCTGTTTTTGTTTCAGATTCCAGCATCTGCAGTAATTTGCTTTTATCAAGAATTTTATTGCCAACTTCATATATTGATGCATGTCAAAGGGCAGTAAATAAATTGTGAGGTGAACTTGTGTATGAATTAAGCTTAACCATGGACTTTAATCTCGATCCTGAATGTTTAACCTATTCATAACATCTTATATTAGTGAGAAACATTGGATGGTTTAGATAATAGTAATCATCGCTGGAAACATTTTTTGACCTGAGAAATTGGCAACATTGGGCTGTGGTTTATTTCCAGCAGGAACTTTGACCATCTAAGTTGAGGTTCACACAAACATCTGAACCAGAGATATCAATCCATGATAAGTTTGAGGTTCTGTTTCCAATTAAAACAGGGCAACAAGGTGAAAATTTCCCCCAAAGATTTGAAGGCATAAAAGTAGACAGTCCTTTGTGTTGATGTTTGATTTGATTTGCTTTGATTTGATTTATTATTGCCACATGTGTCAGTATACTGTGGAAAAATATTGTTTCTTGCACACTATAAAAACAAAGCATACCATTCATAGAGAAGGAAAGGAGAGGGAGAAGTGTAATGTTACAGTTATAGCTAGGGTGTAGAGAAAGATCAACTTAATATAAAGTAGGTCTATTCAAAGTCTGATGGCAGCAGCTGTTCATTGAGTCGGTTGGGATGTGACCTCAGACTTTGATGTCCTTTTCCTGATGGAAGGTGGAAGAGAGTATGTCTGGGGTGTGTGAAGTCCTTGATTATGCTGGCTGTTTTTCCAAGGCAGTGGGAAGTGTAGACAGATGCGTTTTAACAGATAGGCCTTCATGTCCACATTGTTCCCAAAAATTCTTGCATATGCAAGACATTCTGTGTCGATTTATTCTGGATTTACTGCAGGGTGCGTTGCTTTATATTTTACTCCTAAAAGAGCAATTTACGTTGATGCCTGCCAACTGTGTGTGACATTTAAAGAGATTTGAAATATATGCTAATAAATTAATGTACTGAAGTTGTGGAGTCAGGTCTGAAGCCCTCGGGATACAATTTGGTGTCAAAAATGTCCATTTGAACCGAAATGAACATGCTTCAATGACTTCAATGAACATGCTGGAATTATTTCTCAAGTAAACTTCTCAAGAAGCAAAACTAATTGGTACACCCCAGTTTGGTAACTTCAAGCCAATGTTGCTTCAAACCAGTGCAACTTCAAACTTTGACACCAAATTTTGGATTAACTAAGTAAATTACAACCTGCCAGGAAATGGATGAAAGGAAGTCAGAGCCACACAGGAATACTGGTTAAACAGGTCGGTGGGCACATCCCTTTATCTGGCTAACCTTGTAATTGGAGCACAATGTCTCCAATTTGATTTCACAGCAGATTCAGAAGCTTAGGGGCCATGAAATGTCAACACTGTTGACCTCTACCAGCCTATTAATACATATGTGGAATCCTCTTTACGTGATAGCATTAGCCGAGTTGTCTACAAATGCCGTTTACAGGTAAATAAGCACGTGATATTCCAAATATCACCCCAGAGAATTCAAAACACAAGTGATGGTTGGAAATTTGCCTTTGCAGTGCCAGTATATCTATGCCAGTAATTTCAGTACATTATCAGAAACCCCACAGAAAAAGACCCAAATACTTTGCCTTTATATTGCGCCTTTTATGACCTGAAGACATTCCCAAATACTTTTCAACTCATTGAGATTTTTTGGAAGTTTAGTCCTGTGGCAATGTGGAGAAATTCAGCAGCTAATTTGCAGCAATGTTCTGTACACCACAATGATTTAGATGACCAGATCATCTGTTTCCATGCTGTTGGCTGTGGGATTATTCTGTCAGGATACTGAGAAAACATAACCTGATCTTCGTCAAATAGCATTATGGAATCTTTTACATCCCCCTGAATGGGTGCATGAGATCTCGGTTGGAAGTCTCACCCAAAAGGCAGTACCACCAATAGCGTAGCACTGGAGGAGAACTGGAGTCAGTGACTGATTGTGTGTCACTTGTATTTCAGCCAAATCAATCTGGTTGACTCTTCAATGCCCCTTTCAATGGCCGAGCAGTCTACTCCATTCAAGGGCAGTTTAGGATTTACAATAAGTGCTGGTCCATCCTGAGACACTCACAACCCATTAATTCAAAAAGTGCCAGTAGAAATTTTTACTGGGGTGCAGTAACCTAGTGGTTATGTTACTGGGCAGGCAATCCAAAGACATGAGTTCAAATCCCACTACAGTGGCTGTGGAATTTAACTTCATTCATTAAATAAATCTGGAAAAAAAGAACTTGTATCAGTAATGCTGACCATGAAACTACTGGATTGTCAAGAAAAATTCTCCAACTGGTATACTAACATCCTTTAGTGAAGAGAATCTGCCACCCTTAACCTGCCTGGCCAACATGTCTCTCTAAACCACATCAGTAAGGCTGGCTCTTTATTGCCTTCTGAAATGGCAGAGCAAACAACATTGAAGAAGGTGGTTCACTACCATCACCTCAAAGACAATTGGAGATGAGTAATGAATGTTGGTCTTGTCAGTGATGGCTACTTCCTGTAAATGAATAATTAAATAAACCAAAATCCTATAATACTTCATACCAGCACACAACTATGGTGCAAACGTTAGAATATGATGGATGTAAAGCACCTGATTAGCACGAATCACAAATTTAAAATACAAATTAACACATGGATACAGACCGCAAGATGATCTTCATCCCAGACTACTTAAGGAAGTGGCCCTGGTGATAGTAGATCCATTGGTGGGTATTTTCCAAAATTCTTCAAACTCTGGACTGGTTCCTACAGATTGGAGGATAGTTAATATAAGCCCACTATTTAAAAAGGGAGGTAGAGGGAGAACAGGGAACTATAGACCAGTGAGCTTAATCTCGTTGGTACTGGGGAAGTTGCTAGATTCCATTATCAAGTATTTCATAACTCAGCATTTGGAAGGCAGTGGTATAATCGGACAAAGTCAGCATGGATTTACAAAAGGTGCTTGACGAATCTGTTGGAATTCTTTGAGGAGGTAACTAGTAGAGTTGACCGAGGAGAATCAGTAGATGTGGCTTATTTAGACTTTCAGAAGGCTTTCGAGAAGGTAAGACTACTATGTAAAGTAACGCACATGGGGATTGCAGGTAATGCCTTGAGATGGATAGAAAGCTGATTAGCAGATAGGAAGCAAAAGGTTGGCATAAATGGGTCTTTTTCTGATTGGCAGTCAGTGACTAGAGGGGTTCCACAGGGATTTGTGCTAGGACCCAACTGTTCACATAATCTATTAATGATTTGGAAGAGGGAACTGAATGTGTTAACTCCAAATTTACAGATGATACAAAGTTGGGTGGGAGGGTGAGCTATGAGGGTGCAGAGATGTTTCAATATGATTTGGACAGGCTGAATGTGTGGGCATATGCATGGCAGATGCAGTATAATGTGGATAAATGTGAGGGTATCCAGTTTGGTAACAATAATAGGAAGACAGATTATTACTTGAATGGGTGTAAATCGAGAGAGATGGATACTCAGCGAGACCTTAGTGTCTTCGTGCATCAGCTGCTGAAAGTAAGCATTCAGGTACAGCAGTCAGTAAAGAAGGCAAATGGTATGTTGGCCTTCATAGTGAGAGGATTTGAGTATAGGGATAAGGATGTTTTGCTGCAATTGTATGGGGCATTGGTGAGGCCACATCTGGAGTTCTTTGTACAGTTTTGGTGTCTTTATCTGAGGAAGGATGTCCTTGCTACAGAGGGAGGGCAGTGAAGGTTTACCAGGCTGATTCCTCGGATGGCAGGTCTGTCATATGAGGCAAGATTAAGTCAGTTAGAAATATATTCACTGGAGTTTAGAAGAGTCAGAGGGGAACCCATAGAAAATTATAAAACTCTAACAGGGTTTGACAGGGTAGATTCAGAAAGAATGTTCCCAATGGTAGGGGAGTTCAGAACTAGGGGTCATAGTCTGAGGATAAGTGAAACTTTTAGAACTGAGGTGAGGAGAAATGTCTTCACCTAGAGGGTGGTTAGTGTGTGGAATTCACTACCAGAGAACGTACTTGAGGCCAAAACATCTGATTTCAAGAAGAAATTAGATGTAGCTCTATGGGCTAAAGGGATCAAGGGATATGGGGGGGAAGGGGGGATCAAGATATTGAATTTGATGATCAACTATGATCAAAATGAATGGCAGAGTAGGCTCAAGGAGCCAAATAGCCTACTCCTGTTTCTAGTTTCTATGTTTCTCTGAATCATTTTGATGTAAAAAGCACTCTATAGTTAAAACTAAAACACAGCTGTCTGAAAACTAGAATTGGAAGAAGCTGATCGCATGTGCTTTTGACTTTGTCAAAGCGAGGAAGCTGATGATCGTGGCGGTGGGAAAAGAAGAGGCTGATGATTGCGGGGTGGAGGGATGGGGGATGAAGTGAATGATGGCTCCATTAGGGATTGGTGGGGGGGGAGCTCCTAAGGCCTCAGTAGTGCCATGGGGGTAGGTTTATTGCAGTTCTGAGCAGCTGTATTTTGCCAGCGTTCTTAGGCCCCATCCTCTCTATGAGGGCATGAATCACACCAATTAATTTTTATTTTGGCAGAGTGTGGTAGAATCTGGAGAGAAACACACCAGTTTTCTCACCAGAAACAACACTCTGCAATTTTTTGTAAGATAACCCGAATGACTTTCCTTTCACTTCATTTTCGCTTCTTTTCTCTTCTAGGACCGGATTTTCCACTTCCCCACACCACACGGCGTGTTTTGCAGCGGCAGAGGCAACCCACCACCGGCAGGAGATTTCCAATCCTACCACTGGATCTTCCAGTCCTACCACTGTCAACAGGGTTTCCTGTTATTCATACGCTCTGTTGCTGGGGCACCTGCAGCAGAAGGTGGTACCGGAAGATCCCGTTGGTGGAAATGACCAGAAAATCCCATCCCTCGTCTTCACCAAGACTCTATATCTGAAATAGTTCTGAAGTTTGGTAAAACTGAAATATCTATTTGCCTGCATATACAGGCGCTCATTTGAATTTGACAGCCAGAACATCCCATTGGGCTGTTTCCCTGTACAGTGGCAAAGCATATTGCAGTCACTGCCCTGTTGCAAGGAGACAGCTTGTACTGACAAACCCTCAATTTTGCATGTAGCAGAATTTCAAGTACTAACATTCGTTATGATGGATTTGTTTGCATTGCTATTGTATTTTACTTATATATTATTTATAGTGGCAATTATTTTTTTTATCTATGAAGATATTCTAATACACAAGGACACTTTTCAATGTCTTTGGTGGGCTGTGACTCGTTGGCATTCATGTTACTTATGTGTTCTTTTTTGTATTTCTACCTATGCAACTATGAAATTATATTATGCAGAGATGTAAGCATCTGGGACACATAAAATGCAGTGATGCAAAAATTTCACTGTTCTACAAGAAGCATTATCGTCATAGTAAAAATGTCAATTATCTGCATACATAGTAACTCGCACATACAAAATTTCTCCAGGGTAAGCACTATAACAATGCCAAAAAAGTTATGGCTAACAGTAGTTACGATCACTTGCTGAACTACTGGTATTGCATTTATTAACCTATAGTAATCTATGACTTGTCAAATTATATCCAACACAATTTCTATACTCTCAATGTATTTTTAGCAACCACAAAGGTCAAATTTCAGTCACATTTTTCCTTTTTATAGTTGTCTACAAATTTAGGCTGCTGTCATACCATCTAATTTTACAAGAAAAAAATCTGCTTATGGTTTTTGGGCCTAAACAGGTCAAAAGGCAATAACGTGTAGCATGTAAGCTCCAATTTGAGAAACCAGAATGTCTCTTTGTAGTCATGTCGTAATTTTAAGAATGACAAGTTACTCAAGACATAGTGGAAAGGAAACTTGTGGAGACTAAATGTCTAAAAGTCCATTGCTGACAGCTAGCTACAGAGACAGTGGGTGGAATCTCCCAAGGAGTGACAACTATTGCCGCGTTGCCAATGCACTCTGCTTTCATTATCCCTTTCAAGAGCTATGTACTTCTGGCCCAGACTTCTGAACTGGTCTCTTGGGGAACGCAGAGCGTATCTGTTCTGGGAGTCTTTACTCGGAGTACAAAATCATCTGGAGTAACCAATCCACATCCCCTTTCTACAGCATGGGATGCCATATTTTGGTAAGTGTTCATTCGCTAACACACTGAAAAGCTTTGGAACATTTAAAAAGACTTTCAGTATTTATTAGTGAATGAGTGAGAGTGAGATAAGTGGGTAACTGGGTAGGGTGAGTAAGGTGGGAGGGGAGGTAGGGTGCCAGCTGGGTGGAGTGGCAGGGTGAGTGGGATGGCAGGATGGTGGTTGGCAGAGTGGGTAGGATGGTAGGTGGTAGGTTTCAGGGTTGTCAGTGATGGGGTGGGCAGGGTGAGCCATGTGGAGGATGGGTAGAGTGACATGCAGTAGTGGCATGGTGGGAGGTGGCGGTGTGGGTAGATTGGTAGGTGGCATTGTGGGTATGGTGGCAGGGTTGAACGTGGCAAGGCAAGTAGAGTGGTAGGTGGGAGGGAGGCAGTCAGCAGGGTGGTAAGGTGGCAAGGTGGATAGTGCAGGGCAAAGAATCATCATCAAAAACATATATGATGCTCATGTAATAATGACATCACATCGTGTAACTAAGGAGTAAATGATCAGAAAGGAGAAGTTCCAACTTTGCGCAGGTCCAACTATACAAGTACCTGCTAGAAATAAAGAGCTGAATGAAGGGTCACCTAGATTCGAAACGTTGGCTCTATTGTCTCTCCACAGATGTTGTCAGACCTAGAATCATAGAAACCCTACAGTGCAGAAAGAGGCCATTCGGCCCATCGAGTCTGCACCGACCACAATCCCACCCAGGCCCTACCCCATGTCCCTACATATTTATCCGCTAATCCCTCTAACCTACACATCTCAGGACACTAAGGGGTAATTTTTAGCATGGCCAATCAACCCAACCCGCACATCTTTGGACTGTGGGAGGAAACCGGAGCACCCGGAGAAAACCCATGCAGACACGAGGAGAATGTGCAAACTCCACACAGACAGTGACCCGAGCCGGGAATCAAACCCAGGTCCCTGGAGCTGTGAAGCAGCAGTGCTAACCACTGTGCTACCTACCGTGCCACCTGCTGAGATTATCTAGCATTTTCTGTTTCTGTTTCAGATTCCAGCATTCACAGTATTTTGTCTTTATCAGAAGGAAGTAATCTTCCTGGGGAAGTATATGATACTGAAAATGAGCACTGGAATTTAAAATTCGAAGTAGATGGATATGCCACAGAGTTTATGCTAGACACAGGAGTAAGGGTTTCTGTTTTATTAGATGAAGTCAAATGGCTCAAAGAGATTACAATGGAACCCTCACCTATTAAATTACAAGGTCTTCGAGGGATAACTTTAAAAGAGAAAGGTCAACTCATTTCAAAGCTGAAATATAAAGATCGAGAAATCCACAAACTTTTCTATGACATTCAAAATCAAGAGTGCTCTCCGCTCAGTGGAAAGGCATGAAAAACTGAAATTAATCTATAAAATGGATGAAGTGACAAATGACAACTATAGCAGTGCATTTTCAAATGAATTTCTGGAATATTTTACAGGTTTAATGAAAATAGAACCTGAGTACCATATCCATAGAATCCTTACAGTGCAGAAGGAGGCAATTCAGCCCATCGAGTCTGCACTGACTCTCTGGAAGAGCATCTTACCCAAGCCCACCCACTTCCCCCTACCCTATCCTTGTAAACCCACACATTAAACATGGCAAATCAATCTAATCTGCACTTCTTTGGACTGTGGGAGGAAACTGGAGCGCACAGAGAAACTCACACAGGCATGGTGAGAACACGCAAACTTCACACAGATAGTATCCCAAAATTGAACCCACGTCCCTGGTACTGTGAGGTTGCAATGCTAACTACCGTGTCACCATGCTGGCACCCTACATATCATATCACCTTACAAGCTGATGCTAACTTAATTTACCTCTTTGCACTGAGGAAAGTCCCTCACTGACTCTTAGGCAAAATGAATGGCGAAATTGAAAAGATGCAAGGGATTATCTCACTGAGGCACCAAACCAACAAAATGGTGTTCAGGAATGGTTATGATGCTAAACAGCTTGATAAGAATCTGCATGGATTTAACTCAGTGGAATGTGAGATTTTCCCAATGGCCTCATTGGGTGAAAGTCTTGCCAAACTGGTCAAGAGTAATTTACCAAATTGTATTTGAACAGGGCAATTTGGCAGTTGCCTCAGGGCAAAGAATCCAGATTGCTGACTACAGTTATAATGCCAGTCAGTCATTATTTTTACAATAGGTTGACCTTTAGAATAGCTTCAGCTTCATAAACTTTCCAAGGAACAATGCCTCACAATCGAGAAGGTGTGGGAGGAGTACTGTGCCATATGGATGACATACTTATATGTGGCCCAGGAAGAGAAGAGCATAATTGAAGATTCAGCACAGTTCTGAGTCTCTTACGGGATGAAGGCCTAACAATAAATGCGAATGTGAGTTTGCCAAACCTATGATTTGGTCACACAGTACAAACCTCTTTAATCACAATTGACCCTCAGAAAAAAAAACTAAAGAGAGACTCACTCTGATCCAGGAAGATAACTGAGCTTCAAAGATTCCACAGGATGATTCAGGGCCAGAAAATCCCACCGCTGGCCAATGGTGGGTGGCGTCTGCCAGTGCGTGGAAAAATCCCGCCCGCTGTCACAAATAACACAGAAGTAAGCAAACAAGAGGATTTATACACAGAGGTGGCCATAGACAGAAGCTTTAGGGATACAGTTACTCCGAGGAATGAAAACAAATGGGTGACGGTGAGACGGGCTGGGAGGAAGCAGTCCATGCAGGGATCCCTTGTGGTCGTTCCCCTTAGCAACAAGTATTCCGCTTTGGATACGGTTGAGGGGGACGACATACCAGTGGTGAGACGCAGTGAGAGGATCTCCAGCACTGTGTCCGTCTCTGTGGCTCGGGAGGGTAAGGGGCAGCACGGGAGGGCAATAGTTATTGGGGACTCGTTAGTTAGAGGGATAGATAGGAGGTTCTGTGGCAGCAAAAGAGACTGACGGATGGTGTGTTGCCTACCGGATGCCAAGGTCCATGACGTCTCAGACCGTGTTTTCCGGATTCTTAAGGGGGAGGAAAAACAGTCACAAGTCGTGGTACACGTTGGTCCCAACGACATAGGTAAGAGAAGGGACGGGGATTTAAAACAGGAATTTCGGGAGCTGGGCTGGAAGCTGAGAGCCAAGACAAAACATGTGGTCATCTCTGGTACGTTGCCGGTGCCACGTGATAGTGAGTTGAGGAACAGGGAGAGAGTGCAGTTAAACATGTGGTTGCAGGGATGGTGTAGGAGGGAGGTTTTCAGATACGTGGAAAATTGGAACACATTCTGGGGAAGGTGGGACCTGTACAAACAGGACAGGGTGCACCTGAACCAGAGGGGCACCAATATTCTGGGAGGGAAATTTGTTACGGCTCTTCAGGGGGTTTAAACTGATTTGTCAGGGGAGTGGGAAAAGGAGTTGTAGTCCAGAAGTCAGTGTTGAGGGTGATGAGGTATTGGGGAAGGTATCAGGGTCAAGGGTGGATACCGGTAGACAGGAAGGTGGGTTGAAGTGCGTCTACTTCAATGCAAGGAGCATCCGGAACAAGGTAGATGAACTTGGGGCGTGGATTGGTACTTGGGACTACGATGTTGTGGCCATTACGGAGACGTGGGTAGAACAAGGACACGAATGGTTGTTGGATGTTCCGGGGTATAGATGTTTCAGTAAGTGTAGGGAAGCTGGTAAAAGAGGTGGAAGAGTAGCATTGTTAATCAAGGATAGTTTAACGGCTGCGGAAAGGCACTTCGAGGGGGATCTGCACACTGAGGTAATATGGGCTGAGGTTAGAAATAGGAAAGGAGCGGTCACGTTGTTAGGAGTTTACTATAGGCCCCCAAATAGTAATAGAGATGTGGAGGAAGAAATTGCTGAGCAGATTATGGATATGTGTGGGGGTCACAGGGTAGTTGTCATGGGGGACTTTAACTTTCCAAATATTGATTGGAACCTTTGTAGGTCAAATAGTTCGGATGGGGCAGTTTTTGTGCAGTGTGTGCAGGAGGGTTTCCTGACACAATATGTGGATAGGCCGACAAGAGGTGAGGCCACATTGGATTTGGTACTGGGAAATGAACCGGGCCAAGTGTTAGATTTGGTTGTGGGAGAGCATTTTGGAGATAGTGACCACAATTCGGTGTCTTTTGTTATTGCAATGGAGAGGGATAGGGCCGTATGGCAGGGCAAGGTTTACAATTGGGGGAGAGGTAATTATGATGCGATTAGGCAAGAATTAGGGGGCATAAGTTGGGAACAGAAACTGTCAGGGAAAGGCACTAATGAAAAGTGGAACTTTTTTAAGGAACAAATACTGGGTGTCCTCGATAGGTATGTCCCTGTCAGGCAGGGAGGAAATGGCCGAGTGAGGGAACCATGGTTCACGAAAGAGGTGGAATGTCTTGTGAAAAGGAAGAGGGAAGCTTATGTAGGGATGAGGAAACAAGGTTCAGATGGCTCGATTGAGGGTTACAAGTTAGCAAGGAACGAGCTGAAAAAGAGGCTTAGGAGAGCTAGGAGGGGACATGAGAAGTCCTTGGCAGGTCGGATCAAGGAAAACCCCAAGGCTTTTTACTCTTATGTGAGGAATAAAAGAATGACCAGGGTGAGGTTAGGGCCGGTCAAGGACAGTAGTGGGAACTTGTGTATGGAGTCAGTAGAGAAAGGCGAAGTGATGAATGAATACTTTTCTTCAGTGTTCACCAAGGAGAGGGGCCATGTTTTTGAGGAAGAGAAGGTGTTACAGGCTAATAGGCTGGAGGAAATAGATGTTCGGAGGGAGGATGTCCTGCAATTTTGAATAAACTGAAGTTCGATAAGTCCCCTGGTCCTGATGAAATATATCCTAGGATTCTTTGGGAGGCAAGGGATGAGATTGCAGAGCCTTTGGCTTTGATCTTTGGGTCCTCACTGTCCACGAGGATGGTGCCAGAGGACTGGAGAGTGGCGAATGTTGTTCCTCTGTTTAAGAAAGGGAATAGAAATGACCCTGGTAATTATAGACCGGTTAGTCTTACTTCGGTGGTTGGTAAATTGATGGAAAAGGTCCTTAGGGGTGGGATTTACGACCATTTAGAAAGATGCGGATTAATCCGGGATAGTCAGCATGGATTTGTGAAGGGCAAGTCGTGCCTCACAAATTTGATTGAATTTTTTGAGGAGGTAACTAAGTGTGTTGATGAAGGTAGGGCAGTTGATGTCGTATACATGGATTTTGTTAAGGCGTTTGATAAGGTCCCCCATGGTCGGCTTATGGTGAAAGTGAGGAGATGTGGGATAGAGGGAAAGTTGGCCGATTGGATAGGTAACTGGCTATCTGATCGAATACAGAGGGTGGTGGTGGATGGAAAATTTTCAGATTGGAGGCAGGTTGCTAGCGGAGTGCCATAGGGATCAGTGCTTGGTCATCTGCTCTTTGTGATTTTTATTAATGACTTAGAGGAGGGGGCTGAAGGGTGGATCAGTAAATTTGCTGATGACACCAAGATTGGTGGAGTAGTGGATGAGGTGGAGGGCTGTTGTAGGCTGCAAAGAGACATAGATAGGATGCAAAGCTGGGCTGAAAAATGGCAAATGGAGTTTAACCCTGATAAATGTGAGGTGATTCATTTTGGTGGGACTAATTTAAATGTGGATTACAGGGTCAAAGGTAGGGTTCTGAAGACTGTGGAGGAACAGAGAGATCTTGGGGTCCATATCCACAGATCTCTAAAGGTTGCCACTCAAGTGGATAGAGCTGTGAAGAAGGCCTATGGTGTGTTAGCTTTTATTCAGTAAGAAGTTTAACAACACCAGGTTAAAGTCCAACAGGTTTATTTGGTAGCAAAAGCCACACAAGCTTTCGAAGCTCTAAGCCCCTTCTTCAGGTGTGTGGGAATTCTGTTCACAAACAGAACTTATAAAGACACAGACTCAATTTACATGAATAATGGTTGGAATGCGAATACTTACAACTAATCCAGTCTTTAAGAAACAAAACAATGGGAGTGGAGAGAGCATCAAGACAGGCTAAAAAGATGTGTATTGTCTCCAGACAAGACAGCCAGTGAAACTCTGCAGGTCCACGCAACTGTGGGAGTTACAAATAGTGTGACATGAACCCAATATCCCGGTTGAGGCCGTCCTTGTGTGTGCGGAACTTGGCTATCAGTTTCTGCTCAGCGACTCTGCGCTGTCGTGTGTCGCGAAGGCCGCCTTGGAGAACGCTTACCCGAATATCAGAGGCCGAATGCCCGTGACTGCTGAAGTGCTCCCCAACAGGAAGAGAACAGTCTTGCCTGGTGATTGTCGAGCGGTGTTCATTCATCCGTTGTCGCAGCGTCTGCATAGTTTCCCCAATGTACCATGCCTCGGGACATCCTTTCTTGCAGCGTATCAATGCCTACCTGAAAGTGCCGAGGTCAGACTGTCAAGGGGGGAGTTGGCAATTTGGGAGGTGTTGGAATGTTGGGAGAGTTGGAAAGGTGAGGTAAATTGGAGGGTCGGAGTGGTCAGAGGGTAGCAGGAGTCAGAGAACCAGGTGGAGTTGGAGGGCTAGGGAGGGAGTCAGAAGGTCAGGTGGAGATTGAAGGGTTGGGATGCAATTGGAGGGCTGCTGGGAAAGAAAGATGGTAGCCATGATGTGGAGATGCTGGCTTGTGGAGGATCCCAGGGGCCTGAGAATTGTCCATCAGAAGTTAAAACTTTCCAAACAATCTATGATGCTTGTCCCCTTAAGGGTCACATGACCCAGGAAATCAATCAGGGACCAGGTTGGGGGTTTACCCGAGCAAGCATCTGTTTCTGTTCCAGAACCATCTCGGGCAGTTGCTGCAGCTGATAGGCTGCAAACCTCTGTACAGCCATGGAACCATAGATATGATACAGCATAGAAGGGGGCATTAATCCCATCTTCTCCATGCTGACCCAAAGATACCCAGATGTCCTTGCTAATTCCATCTTCCTGCACATCGCCCATAGCCCTGCAACTTACAGCACTTAAGGTGCAAATCCAGATACTTGTTAAAGGAGTTTAGGGTTCCTGCATTCACCACCAACTCAGGCAGTGAATTCCAGACACCCACCATCCTCTGCTAAAAAATGTTTTCCCTCATATCCTCTCTAATCCTTCTGCCATTTTGCTTGAATCGATGACACTTGATTTTTGAACTCTGTCAAGGGAAACAGGTTCCTCCTGTTCTACTCTCTCTCTACCCCTCACAATGTTGTATACCTCAATTATGTCACCCCTCAGCCTTCTCTGTTCCAATGAAAACAACTCCAATCTCTCCAATCTCTCCTCGTAACTACAATTCTCCAGCCCTGGCAACATTGTAGTAAATCTCCTCTGCACACTCTCCAGAACAATTATATCCTTCCTGTAATGTGGTGACTAGAACTGCACACAATACTCTAGTTGTGGCCCTATCAGTGTCTTATACAGTTCCATCATTATATTTCTACTTTTGTATTCTATACCTCTGCCAATGAAGGAGAGCATTCCACATGTCTTCTTTACAATCTTATCTACCTGTATTGCGACCTTTAGAGACTGTGATTTACTATACCTCTTTAAATTTGATTATTCTCCGCTCATGATGCAATCTCCTCTATATTGGAAAGACCATTGCAGATTTGGTGATCATTTTGCTGAAAACTTACATCCGGTCTATAAATGTGACTCAAAGTTTTCAGTCCCTTCCCATTTTAATTCTCCATCACACTCCAACACTGATCATAGAATCATAGAATCCCTTCAGTGCAAAAGGAGGCCATTTGGCCCATTGAGTCTGCACTGACAACAATCTCTCTTATTCCTGTAACCCCATGTATTTACTCTGCTAGACCCTCTGACACTAAGGGTTAATTTAGCACGGTCAATCAACCTAACCCACATAACTTTGGAGTGTGGGAGGAAACCGGAGCACCCGGGGGAATCCCCCACAGACACGGGAAGAACATGCAAACCCCACACAGATCCCCCCTTTCTCATGCATAGTTCCAATGAAGTTAGACAGTAGATTGAGCAATAATGGCTCATCTACTGATGAGATACATTACAACCTCCGAACTTCGCATTGAATTGAAAAATTTCAGATTGTACCGCACTATTTATGGTATAGTAAAAGCAGGCAATTAAAAACCGATGAAGCATTTGAAGAATACAGGGAAAGTAGAAAAGAGCTCAAACAGGGAGTTAGGAGGGGAAGAAGGGGTCACGAAGTGTCCTCAGCAGACAGGACAAAGGAGAATCCCAAGGCATTTTATACTTATATTAGGAAAAAAGGGGTAGCTGGAGAAAGAGTTGGTCCACTTAAGGACAAAGGAGGGAAATTATGTGTAGCACCAAAGGACGTGGATAAGATCCTTAATGAGTACTTTGCATCGCTAGTCACAAAGGAGAGGGACACGCCGATTGATGGTGTTTTGGAGGAGTGTGTAATCCCTTTAGAACAAGTCATCATTACGAGGGAGGAACTGTTAGGTGAATTAAGAAATATTAAGGTAGACAAATCCTCAGGGCTAGATGGCATCTATCACAGATTTATGAGGGAGACAAGAGATGAAATTGCTTTTTGATTTGATTTGATTTGATTTATTATTGTCACATATATAAATGTACAGTGAAAAGTATTGTTTCTTGCGTGCTATACAGACAAAACATTCTGTTCATAGAGAAAGAAATGAGAGAGTGCAGAATGCAGTGTTACAGTCAGAGCTAGGGTGTAGAGAAAGATCAACTTAATGCAAGGTAAGTCCATTCAAAAGTCTGATAGCAGCAGGGAAGAAGCTGTTCTTGAGTTGGTTGGTACGTGACCTCAGGCTTTTGTATCTGTTTCCCAAAGGAAGAAGGTGGAAGAGACAATGTCTGGGGTGCGTGAGGTCCTTAATTACGCTGACTGCTTTGCCAAGGCATCGGGAAGTGTGGACAGAGTCAATGGACGGGAGGCTAGTTTGCGTGATGGATTGGGCTATATTCACAACCTGTTGTAGTTCCTTGTGGTCTTGGGCAGAGCAGGGGCCTACCAAGCTGTGATACAACCAGGAAGAATGCTTTCTATGGTGCATCTGTAAAGGTTGGTGAGAGTGTTAGCTGACATGCCAAATTTCCTTAGTCTTCTGAGAAAGTAGAGGCACTGGTGGGCTTTCTTAATTATAGTGTCGGCATGGGGGGACCAAGGCAGGTTGTTGGTGATCTGGACACCTAAAAACTTGAAGCTCTTGACCCTTTCTACTTCATCCCCATTGATGTAGACAGGGGCATGTTCTCCTTTACGCTTCCTGACGTCGATGACAATCTCCTTCGTTTTCTTGACATTGAGGGAGAGATTATTATTGCCACACCAGTTCACCAGATTCTCTATCTCATTCCTATACTCTGACTCGTCATTGTTTGAGATCCGATCCACCACGGTGGTGTCATCAGCAAACTTGAAAATCAAATTGGAGGGGAATTTGGCCGCACAGTCATAGGTGTACAAGTATAGTAGGGGGCTGAGAACACAGCCTTGTGGGTCACCGGTGTTGAGGATTATCGTGGAGGAGGTGTTGTTGCCTATCCTTACTGATTGTGGTCTGTGAGTTAGGAAGTTCAGGATCCAGTCGCAGAGGAAGGTGCCAAGACCCAGGCCATGGAGTTTGGAGATGAGTTTCGTGGGAATAATAGTGTTGAAGACTGAGCTGTAGTCAATAAATAGAAGTCTGACATAGGTGTCCTTGTTATCTAGGTGTTCCAGGGTTGAGTGCAGGGCCAGGGAAATGCCATCGGCTATGAACCTGTTGCGGCGATAGGCAAACTGTAGTGGATCCAGGTAGTCCAGGAGGCTGGAATTGATTTGTGCCATAACTAACCTTTTGAAGCACTTCATAATGATGGATTATGAAGTGCTTCGAAAGGTTAGCTGCTGGACTTCTAACAGAAATCTTTGTTTCTTCAGTGGCCAATGGTGAGGTACCAGAGGATTGGAGGATAGCCAATGTTGTCCCGTTATTTAAGAAGGGTAGCAAGGATAACCCAGGTAATTTTAGGCCAGTGAGCTTGACGTCAGTGATAGTGAAATTATTAGAGAAGATTCTTAGAAATAAGATCTATACACATTTGGAACTGAGTGGTCTTGTTAGCGACAGACCAACATGGTGGGAGGTCATGTCTCACTAATTTAATTGAGTTTTTTGAGGAGGTGACAAAAATGATTGACGAGGGAAGGGCTGTCTACGTGAACTTTAGTAAGGCAATTGACAAGGTCCCTCATGGCAGGCTGGTGCAAAAGATTAAATCTCACGGGACAGAGGTGAACTAGCTAGATGGATTCAGAACTGGCTTAGCAATAGAAGACAGAGAGTAGCGGTGGAAGGGTGTTTTTCTGAGTGGAGGTCTGTAACTAGTGGTGTTCTGCAGGGATCAGTGCTAGGACCTCTGCTGTTTGTAATATATATCAATGACTTGGAAGAAAACATAGCTGTCTGACTAGCAAGTTTGCGGATGATACTCAGATTGGCAGAGTTACGGATAGTGATGAAGATTATCAGAGAATACAGCAGGATATAGATAGACTGGAAAATTGGGCAGAGAAATGGCAGATGGAATTTAATCCAGACAAATGTGAGGTGATGCATTTTGATAGGTCCAATTTATGTGGGAGCTATCAAATAAATGACAGAACAATCAGGAGCATAGACACACAGAGAGATCTAGGGGTACTTAAAAGTGGCAGTACAGGTGTAAAAGGTGATGAAGAAAAATATGGCATGCTTGTCTTCTATGGGCATCAAGCATAAAAGTTGGCAAATTATGTTACAGCATGGCCTAACATTGGTTAGGCCCCATTTGGAATACTGTGTCCAATTTTGGTCACCACACTACCAGAAGGATGTGGAGGTTTTGGAGAGAGTGCAGAAAAGGTTTACCAGGATGTTGCCTGGTATGGAGAGTATTAGCTATGATGAGAGATTGAATAAACTAGGATTGTTCTCCCTGAAAAGACAGAGGCTGAGGGGTGACCTGATAGAAGATTATAAAATTATGAAGGGTATAGATAGGGTGAACAGTTGGAAGCTTTTTCCCAGGGCAGAAATGACAATTATAAGGGGGACAAATTCAAGATAAGGGGGGAAAAGGTTCAGTGGAGATGTGTGGGGAAAGTTTTTTACACAGAGGGTGGCGAGGGCCTGGAATGCACTGCCAAGTGAGGTGGATGAGGCAGTTACATTTATTGTTAACATTTATCGATTCTCTGGGCCCACCTTTTGTTTCTTGGCTTGTCGGATTACCATCCCCTTCTGCCTTTCCACATTACCCTTTCTAGGGGATTTTCACAGTAACTTCATTGCAGTGTTAATATAAGCCTACATGTGACTAATAAATAAATACACTTTTAAATCTGTCATTTAACCACTCCTACATTCTATCTTTGATCTTCCTATTTGTCCTTTTCCCCAGCAACTCCCTATCCCAGCTTCCTGAACTTGCTTGAAACTAGCTGCCTCTCCAATTTTTCTGTGTTCTGACAAAAGGTCACTGATCTAAAACATTAATCCCATTTCTCTCTGCACAGATGCTTCCTAACCGGCATTTTCCTTTTTCAGTTACAGAGCAGACCATTTTTGCCAATCAATCTTTGCTAGTATTTTACAGCCTATCTGCCTCATCTCAGCAATTCAGCATATCTTTCAGCTCTCCTCCCTCTCATGCAATTACCTTGTTTCCTTTTGAAAGCATCTCAGCCATGTAGCTCAAACCACTTCCTGTGGTAAGAATACAATGTTGTATTCACTCTCTGAAGTTTCCCCTCATTTCCTTTTAGATCACCTGGTAACTGTCTTGTCTTCATGGCTCCTAGTTTTAGATTCCCTCACAAGTGAAACATTGGCCCAGATCTTCCAGTCTGTGGATTGTTGGAGGCTGGATGTATGATCCATAAGGTGTGCCATGTCCCTGAGGAAGTCCTGACACTTCCACCTCTGTGGGAATTTCACGGAAAGTTTGAGCTTCTGTGAGACGTAACTGAATAGTTACCGAGGAAGTGTTAGACAGAAAAATTCTAGCCTAACTCTTAGAAACTTAGATCAGAACATCACAAAGATTCACACTGACCATCGCTGACAATCCTTTAACCACCACTCCCCCCAATACCACCCAACACCTTGACTATTCCCCTGACCCCACAGCTATCCGTCAACCAGAATCGACTACCTTCCTAACCTCCCCCAACTCAGCCTGACCTGACAACCACCTGACCAGGCCTGACCATACCTCCCAACCAACATACCCCCAACCCAACTTGACTCGCCCCTAACCTGACCGCTCCTTTCAACTACACACAATTACTAACCGACACACCTATCACCTCATCCGCTAGTCACTCTACCTACCTGCCCCCGCACACATTTGATACCTCAAACACCTGCCACCCTACCCACCTGCCACCCTACCCATCTGATACCTCAAATACCTGCCACCCTATCCCTGCCACCGCACCCATCTGCTGCCCTTCCAACTATCATCTCACACACCTTCCCACGTATTCTCCTACATCACTCACCAATCCACCGTTACTCTACCCCTTCACTTATTCATCCACTCACCCATTCACTCATATTCACCCTTTCATCCTTTCACTGACAGACAAACTGGACATTTCGGACCCAATTTTACCATCAAGTTGCACCCGTTTTTGGGTGCGAAAACTTGGTAAAATCGGGCGTGAGGTGAGTAGCACAATCCGCCTCCGTGCCGGTTCCCACTTTACCAAGCGTCTAAAATGGCCACGATCGGGACTGCACCCAAAACGGGTGCGACAGCAATTTAAATGCATTTGAATGCATTTAAATTGAACTAATGGGCTGGATGTCCAACATTACCAGCACTTCCCCCTTTACCACCGCGTTCGCCAATCAGGAATCGGCGCGAACAGACATGCTCCATAAAAGTCCAATTCGGGCGCTCCATCAGTGAGGGTTAGTGAGGAGGTAAGTGACTAGCGTCCAACAGCTCTCTGCTGCTCATGGATGTCCTGCTGTTGCGGCCATTTTCTATCTCGGGTCGGTGGCGGCTCTGCGAGTGTGTGGGGATGTTGCTCTACAGGGTCTCCGATGTCTGACTTGCAGCACGGACCCGGGTCTCAGCACTGACCTCGGGTGTTGTGGTGCTGCTGGGTTCTAGCGCATTCGGGTCACTTCCAGCTGAAGATGTGCACAAAGACCTTGCAAATCACACTGCTGCAATCTCTCAACTTTGCAAGGAGCTGTGATTGTGGGGAGCATGTGGCTGGGGGAATGTGGGGGGGGGGTGGGCTGTGATTGGGGATGTGTTAGGGGCAAGCAGCATTCAATAACCTCTAGATGTGTTCCTCTCCAACTCCCCCCGCCCCCCCACCCCACCCCCGCCACCCCTCTGACCCCAGTCCTCCGGCCCCACTGCTTTTAGAGGAGAAGGAGGGAGCAAAGACCCCGGCAGTTCCGTGCACGAGTGTCCTTCGACCAGATGACGGACACCGTGTGCCGCTGATGTCTCTGACTCCGAAAGGAGACCGTGCAACACCTGTGCTTCCTGCTGCGTCTGGTCCTGTTGCAGGGCGTGGCACCTAGAGGCGGTGGGGGGTGGGGGGGCAGCACCCATTCTTGGTGGCTATCAAATTGATGGCCGCTCTAAACTTCTACGTGACTGGTTCTTTCCAGGCCCCGAGCAGAGATGTCTGTGGCATTTCCCAATCTGCTCTGCACACCTATGTGAGGCAGGTCAATGAAGCCCTGTATGCCCGGGCTGGCCAGTTCATCAACTTCAACCTGGACCAGGCGCAGCAGGAAGCCCGGGCTGCAGGTTTCACAGCCATTGCGGGGATGCCTAAAGTGCAGGAGGCGATCAATTGTACATATGCCAACCTCAAGGCCCCCCTACAGAATCCACGAAGATTTGTAAATAGGAAGGGGTTCCACCCCCTGCATGTTCACCTAGTGTGTGACCGCAATATGATCATCATGCATGTCTGCGCCAGACATCCAGGCAGCGTGCATGACAGCTTCATTGTCAGGAACTCAAATATCCCGGAGACATTCGAGGAGGAGCCCAGGCTGTGGGGATGGCTCCTGGGTGATATGGGTTACCCGCTTCGGACATGGCTGATGATGCCTGTGCAGAGGCCTGTGACTGAGGTGGAGACCCACTATAATGAGACCCATGTAGCCACTACATGATAGTAGAGAGGTACATTGGGCTCCTCAAGATGTTATTCCGGTGCCTGGACCGATCTGGTGGGGCCCTCCAATACAGCCCAGTGATCTGTTCCCGCATAGTGGAACAATCTGGCTCTACAGAGAGTTGACCTCTTGGAGGAGGAGGAGGACGTGGAGGCTGACCAGCTGGGCGTCGCTGGGGAGGATGACCAGCAGGAGGAGGCAAGGGGCCAGCAGGGGATGCAAGGGATGTCCTGCTAACCAGGCGGTTCACTTGCTAGGCATTTGTGTCTGTGGGTTCCATCGCCCCACCCCCCAAATTCCTTCTATATATCCTGCAACATTGTCACACCAGAGTGGTGGGCCTGGGTACTCTGTGTTAGCGGGTTCTTTGGCAGGCAGGAGGGTGATGATGACTCACTGAGCACCAATATGATGATGCCCGGTGCAAACTAGTCTGACTCCTACCTGAGCTCCGCATACATGCTGGCACCTGGACCCACGTCTGTGTCGTGGTTAAGGGATCTGAAAGCCCCACACAGGGTCCTGGGAGGTTGGAATGGGGTATGGGAGGGAATTGCTTGTGGGGTCTGGGGAACCAATGCCTTTCTTTTCTCAGTGATACAGCATTGAGGGACCTCCCCAACTGACATCAACATGAAGCATCCCTCCGGCGATCATCAATGGAAGAGGATTCATAATCAAGACAAATTTGTTGCAGGTGGGTGGTGAAAAATCATTTATTTACAATAAAGCTGTTTAAATAAGATGTCGTAATATAAAAACTTGTGAACAGAAAATGCCAAGGTGCTTAAATATCTTTCTAACTCGTGCAGCTCTTCACCCGTGCCATCTCAGTGCAACTACAACTTCCTAACCTTATGTGGCCTACCACTACGTCTCAGTGACTCCCCAGAATGTACATCTTAGGTGGAGGGGGCCAGCTGCCTACCTCGCCCCGTGGCCTGTGATGTGCGTGGCAGGCGTCCTCTGGAGGCCCTGGACTTTGAAGACACTAGCCTGCTTCCAGGTGTCTGGGATGTTTCCATGACACCCTCTTCATCCCGTTGCCCCTGAGATGCCACAGTTTCAGGAAGGGGGGAGTCAGAAGGTGTTCCGACAGCCACAGTTTCCTGGCTAGAAGTCCCCGGCAAGGGCTCGAACCCTTCCTCCTCCCTAGGGGTTCCTGTGGGCCCCTGGGTCACTCCATGGGACGGCAGTGCTTCTGCAGTGAGTTCCAGAAGCTCCGGCGTCACCTGGCACTGCCAGTCCTGGAGGACTACCTGCGTCCTACCCATCATGGTCGAACCCTCTGTGATGGTCACTTGAGTCGGGGGCCACCTCTCAATGGCCGCAGCAAGTGCCCTCTGAGACTGGGCCACTCTCTGTAAGCCCTCAGCCATGACCCTCTGAGACTGGGCCACATTCTCAACAGTTGCTGCCATAGCCCGCTTGTCTCAGCGCTGTCCTGCTGGGTCTCCTGCAAGGTCTCGAGCCTCTCAGCCATGGGCCGCAGAATCTCAAGAAGCCTGTTCAGTCCTTCAGCTGTGGCCTGCTGTGCCTCGGCCATCGTTTGGAGCCTACCATTCATGGTGCGGCTCCCCCACCCCAGGCTTTCCACTGCAGATGCCACCCTTGCAGTGTTGGCCTGGGAAGAATGCAAGATGAGCTGAAAGTTTTGGGACTCCTCACAATAGCCCCACAATTGGTCCAGTGTGGCCGTCAGCCCTCCTGCATTCTCTGGCTCTGTTGCTGCATGTCCAGCAGCTGAGGGAGAAGTGATCTCAGAGGACCAGCATGTAGCCTGGGCCCAGCTGAGTCCTCAGCTTATATAAATGCAAGTTTCTTTTGTGTTTAAGTTTGATATGTACTGCCTAATTTGATTCCTGAATGGTCTTGTATAAATGATTAAGATGTTGGCCTCGAGCAAGTATTCATTCAGATATTGGTTGCCAAGCTAATTCTTGTTTAGTTCTTGCCTCACCTCAATTACATCAAGTACCTTGACATAATTTGATAAGTTACTTTGTGTTATTTTGTTTATTTGCTCTTGCACTGCAGGCAAAAGAAAATGCAAATATCACAATAAAGATTGCAAACACTGCAATAACTTAGATTCAGAGTTACAACAACACCCATTAGCTGGGTTTAACTTCATATTGTGTAATTCAGTTCAGAAGTACAGTAACTGTGGTGAACCATCGTTGGTTCACCACTGGGGTTGTTATTGTATTACTGTTGGGCTAGGGTGTTGTTGTTATGGGGGTTGTACTATGTTGTTGGGATAGGGTGTTTACCTGTCCTGTTATCATGGCACACTCCAGTGGGGTCCCGCCTCCGGTGGCAGGGTATAAGACCCCCTGCTCCGGCAGGACCCCTTCAGTCTGAACGGGTGAATTTGTGTTAGTAGTTTCATTGTTAATGTATTAAAGCCTTCAGTTCTAAAGCCTTGTTTCCGGGTGCTCATTGAGGTGCATCAATTTAATACATTAACTGAGAATATGGAACAGATCCTAAAACCGGATCGTCTGACACTGGACCCACGTGCGGTCGGTGCAGCTAACACGTTCGAACATTGGTGGAAGTGCTTCGAGGACTACCTGGCAGCCTCGGTAGCTATCACTACAGACAGTGATAAACTCCAGGTCCTCCACGCAAGGGTAAGCGACACGATTTACCTAGCCATTCGTGCAGCTTCCACTTACCAGGGTGCCGTCGAGCTCCTAAAGAATAGGTACATTACGCCACCCAACGAGATTCACGCTCGTTATCTCCTCGCTACACGACGTCGGCAGTCGGGCGAGACCATAGAAGACTACGCCAATGAACTCCTGCAGCTTGCCAGGGGTTGTGACTGTAAGGATGTCTCCGCCGAGCAGTACATGCAAGACCTCGCCCGAGACGCGTTCGTAGCAGGGGTAGGGTCCTCGTACATCAGACTTAAATTATTAGAAAAGGGGAAACTCAACTTGACCCAGGCAATGGGGATGGCCGTGAGGTTGGAGGCGGCGTCGAAGAGCTTGGCGCTGTACCCCGAGGACCACGTGCAGTCAACGTGGTTGGAGCAAGCTCTGCTCCCTCCTCGCCCCGCGAACCCGCGCTCCCAGATCGATTCGACGACGGCGGCAGCTCCAGGTGGCCAGCGATGCTATTTTTGCGGTGGGGCCAAGCATCCACGGCAACAGTGTCCGGCAAGAACGGCAATCTGCAGCCAGTGCGGTAAAAAAGGCCACTACGGCAAAGTCTGCAGGTCCAAACCGAAAAACGGCAGTGCAGCTTGTAACCCTCCAGAACGGAGACCATCTCTTTCGGCGCTGCAGTACCCACGAGGTCCGACCACGTGCGATCTCAGGACGGCGCCATCGTGGCAGACAGAGGAGGAGGAAGACCACCAGGAGTCGCTGCGCTTGGAGCCCTCGGCCACATGCGATTCATGGGGGCGGCCATCATGGTCCACGACGACTAGGAGCGACCAGCAGGGGTCCTCAGCATCCACATCGGCAGCATGCAGCAGCGACCAGCAGGGGTCCTCAGCATCCACATCGGCAGCATGCAGTGACACCCAGGGGCCAACGGTGGCGTCGATCTCTCTGGATCAGACCAGGCATTACAGACTGGAACATTCCATGATGGAGGTAAAGGTTAGTGGCAGAACTGTAAATTGTCTGTTTGACAGTGGGAGCACCGAAAGTTTCATACACCCTGAAACTGCTAAAAGGTGTGGACTCCGGGTTCTCCCTGCCAAACAGACAATTTCCATGGCATCACAGTCCCGGTCTGTACCGATCCAAGGACAATGTATGGTAACTCTTGAGGTACAGGGCACAGTTTACGAGCAATACAGGCTCCTTGTGCTACCTCACCTTTGCGCGCCAATTCTCCTCGGACTAAACTTTATGGCCCACATGAGGAGTGTGATCCTACAGTACGGTGGGCCACTCCCTTCACTGGCAGTAGGGAACCAGCCGCAGCCTCCAAATTGCCCAAAGCGCCCCGCGTGCAATCTATCCACCCTGAAGATCACGACACCATCCCTTTTTAAAAATCTGGTACCTGGCTGCAAGCCCATCGCTACTAAAAGTAGGCGTTACAGCGCTGAGGACTGGATCTTTATTAGATCTGAGGTTCAGCGGCTCCTCAAGGAAGGGATCATACAGGCCAGTGCTAGTCCGTGGAGAGCGCAGGTCGTGGTAGTCAAAAGCGGGAACAAACCTCGAATGGTCATCGACTATAGTCAGACCATTAATAGATACACGCAGCTGGATGCGTATCCTCTCCCGCGCATTTCTGATATGGTCAATCAGATTGCGCAGTACCGAGTGTTTTCTACCATAGACCTTAAGTCCGCCTACCATCAACTCCCCATCCGCCCAGAGGACCGACAATATACGGCTTTTGAGGCGGATGGTCGTCTATACCAATTCCTCAGGGTTCCATTTGGTGTCACCAATGGGGTCTCGGTCTTCCAGCGTGCTATGGACCGAATGGTGGACCAGAACGGGTTGCGGGCTACCTTCCCGTACCTGGATAACGTCACCATCTGCGGCCATGACCAGCAGGACCACGACACGAATCTCCAACACTTTCTACGCACTGCATCTCGCCTGAATCTGACCTATAACAGGGAGAAGTGCGTATTCCGTACGCATAGGTTAGCCATCCTCGGATACGTGGTGGAAAACGGGGTCATTGGCCCTGATCCAGACCGTATGCGCCCACTCACTGAACTTCCCTTGCCCGCTAGCACGAAAGCACTGAGGAGATGCCTCGGGTTCTTTTCGTATTATGCACAGTGGGTCCCCAACTACGCGGACAAAGCTCGTCCGCTCATTAAGTCCACGACCTTCCCACTTACGCCGGAGGCCCAATTGGCCTTCAAGGTTTTGAAAAGCGACATCTCGAAAGCCACGATGCACGCGGTGGATGAATCCATCCCTTTCCAGGTGGAGAGTGATGCATCGGACTTCGCCCTAGCCACCACACTAAACCAGGCAGGCAGGCCCGTCGCGTTTTTTTCCCGCACCCTTCAAGGCCCAGAGATTCGGCACTCAGCGGTGGAAAAGGAGGCTCAGGCCATTGTGGAGGCAGTCAGACACTGGCGCCATTACCTGGCAGGTAAGCGGTTCACCCTGATCACGGATCAACGATCCGTGGCGTTTATGTTCAGTAACACGCAGAGGGGCAAGATCAAGAACGATAAGATCTTGCGGTGGAGAATTGAGCTCTCCACCTATAATTACGATATTATGTATCGTCCAGGGAAGCTCAATGAGCCCTCGGATGCCCTCTCGCGCGGAACATGCGCCATCATGCAGGAGGACCGCTTGAAGGCTCTCCACAATGATCTGTGTCATCCTGGAGTCACCAGACTCTACCACTTCATAAAAGCCCGCAACCTACCCTACTCGGTGGAGGAGGTCAGGTCAGTTACTAGAAGTTGTCGGATTTGCGCAGAATGCAAACCACACTTTTATCGACCAGACCGGGCACATTTGGTCAAGGCCACTCGCCCTTTTGAGAGGCTGAGTGTAGATTTTAAGGGCCCCCTTCCCTCAACGGATCGGAATGTCTATTTTCTTAACATAATAGACGAATTTTCCCGGTTTCCGTTTGTTTTCCCCTGTGCGGACACGTCGACTGCCACCGTCATCAAGGCATTCAGTGAGCTTTTTACCCTGTTCGGGTACCCCTGCTATATTCATAGCGACAGGGGCTCGTCGTTCATGAGCAACGACTTGAGGCAATTCCTGCTCTCATTCGGGATTGCCTCTAGTAGAACCACGAGCTACAACCCTAGGGGTAACGGACAGGTGGAAAGGGAGAATGCTACAGTCTGGAAGGCTGTCCTACTGGCACTGAAATCCAAGGGCCTTCCAGTCTCCCGGTGGCAGGAGGTCCTTCCAACTGCGCTCCATTCTATCCGCTCCCTCCTGTGTACGGCAACCAATGCTACTCCCCACGAGAGGATGTTCTCATTCCCTCGGAAGTCGTCCTCGGGGACCTCATTGCCAGCCTGGTTGACATACCCAGGACCCGTCCTTCTGCGGCGCCATGTGAGGGCTCGCAAGTCCGACCCCTTGGTCGAACCGGTCCAACTCCTCCACGCCAACCCTCAGTATGCCTATGTGGCATATCCTGACGGGCGAGAGGACACTGTCTCCATTAGAGACCTGGCGCCCGCAGGGGACGTAGCAACTCCTGTCGCTCCTATTCCCCCAGTCACAGATCCACTACTCCTCATTACTTCCCCAGACGTGGCGCGGTCAGCACCGGGACCAGTGCATAACACTTTTACTCCCATGTACAGCTTGCCTGAGACTCGGAGATCGGCGCCACCATCATCACCACCACCACCACCACCAAACGTTCCAGGATCCCCTACACCATCGCCTCATCAGGGCCGGCCGGCCCGGGAGTCTTTGAGGGGACAGCCAGATGTTGTTTTGAGAGAGCCACCGCAAGCACCTGCTCCGGTTTCGCAACCGGTGTTGAGAAGATCGCAGCGTCGGTGTGGTCCTCCAGACCGTCTGGACTTGTGAATCCTGTTATTTTTTTTGTCATTGTCTGTTTTCATCCACCCCGCCACCTTTGGTTCCTAAAGGAGGGGTGAATGTGGTGAACCATCGTTGGTTCACCACTGGGGTTGTTATTGTATTACTGTTGGGCTAGGGTGTTGTTGTTATGGGGGTTGTACTACGTTGTTGGGATAGGGTGTTTACCTGTCCTGGGTGTTATCATGGCACACTCCAGTGGGGTCCCGCCTCCGGTGGCAGGGTATAAGACCCCCTGCTCCGGCAGGACCCCTTCAGTCTGAATGGGTGAATTTGTGTTAGTAGTTTCATTGTTAATGTATTAAAGCCTTCAGTTCTAAAGCCTTGTTTCCGGGTGCTCATTGAGGTGCATCAGTAACAAAATCTTAATTAGCTTGAAATTTACAGAGCATGACATTGATATTTAATTCTGAGGGCAGTGTATGTGCTCATCAGCACTTTACAGTTTGTACAGCAATGTAACAGATGAGGAACATGTGCTGAAGTTTGTAAACAGAGATGCTAGTAGTACAAAGATGTGAACCTCTACACTTCCCACTGCTTTTAGTTTCGTGGTGGATTCAAGGTGGATGGTGAAGCAAAGTTGGGTTTGGAGGTCGAACACTAATTTCCCACCAATCTAAAACTACATTGAAATTATCCCTTACCTTCGATGTAGGCAGCTCATAGCACTCAATGCTCCGCACATAGAAATTACTTTGCACTTTCCTAGCTCTCCACCTGCCTTCAAACAGAAGTACCTGTGTGAAAGCATTGGTTGCTGGTTGGTATGTGACATTGGCCAAATGGAAGTGCTTGTAGTGGTAATTATATTCAGAAGATAATTTTTGCCCGTTCAATATTTCTTGATCTTTCCTTTTTTATTTTGACTTACTTTGCAGTTTAATTTCAAACTTACAGCAGGAAACAGGCCATTCAGCCTAACTGGACTCAATGTGATCTCATAGAAATCATAGAAACCCTACAGTGCAGAAGGAGGCCATTCGGCCCATCGAGTCTGCACCGACCACAATCCCACCCAGGCCCTACCCCCATATATTTACCCACTAATCCCTCTAACCTACACATCTTAGGATTCTAAGGGGCAATTTTTAACCTGGCCAATCAACCTAACCCGCACATCTTTGGACTGTGGGAGGAAACCGGAGCACCCGGAGGAAACCCACGCAGACACGAGGAGAAGTGCAAACTCCACACAGACAGTGACCCGAGCCGGGAATCGAACCCGGGACCCTGGAGCTGTGAAGCAACAGTGCTAACCACTGCGCTACCGTGCCACCCATCTTCCTCCATTCATCTAACCCTATCAGCATAGCCTTCTGCTCATTCTCCATTATGTGTTTAACTGGCTTCTCAAACCCATCTGCTCTGTTCACCTCAACTATTCCATGTGGTAGCAAGTTATACATTATAAACATTCTCCACATAAAGACACTATTTGCTATCAAGTGCAGAGGCTGTATTCCTTTACTGTTTGTTCTTGCAGCCATCTTTTCCAAGTCCTGTTAATCATATTTTTATTTCTGTATTATGATAAAGATGGAAAAGAGGATTAGTAAGAACAAGTTCATCAGAAAACTGAAACATATCTGGTCCTGGCACAGATTGGAGATGTAACTTGGGGGATTTTAACTGCCCACCTGCAGTTTCCTTCAATCGTGTAAGATTATAATCACCTTCAGGTCAACATCCTTTCTATCATCCTCAAGAGTCAACCCACTTTGTTAAAAGCAATTAGCCTAAGTATTCTGCTGGTACTTCAGTGGTTCTGGAAGTGTGAAAGGTGGACTTGTGCCTCTCTATCTGAGCTCAATCTGGTCCTGTTTAAGGGAAATCTCTTTTCAATATAAAAGGCCAGAATCTGCACCATTATTGGTGTTAAAATGAGATGGTCACCTCAGGGACAGAGATTTCAGGGTGGCATCTTCCTATTCCAACTAGAGAGGTACAAGCAGGTCTCACCAAGAACCTGAAAGACAAGCTGCGTAATTTTCCCATCACACTCACCATGGGAATCGGAGCGGTGGGGGACCATGCAAAGGTCCGTTGACCTTGGTGGGATTTTACGCTCTTGGGGCGAGCATGGCCGCAAAATCCCGCCCAAGCATTTCCTCTCTGGCTGATCCTTCACTGGTGGATCCCATATGTAAATGACTATGGCTGACTTCACCGTCCCTCTTTCAAAGGGTCTGATAAAAGGGATGGAGACAAGTTATGCTCCAGAATCCTGCCAGTGAACCGCCTAAACAAGTCAGATATCCACAGAATTTCTATATTCCTTTTCTTCAGACAAATTTTTAATGCATGCCAGCTTGTTTATTGTTATTTCTTCTGATCTTATATTTCTTGGTTTAATTTATGAAGAAATCATTGCGAAGTTTAAAATACTCCAAATCATCAATTGAAAAGCCCATTTGTATGACATGGAATGCACACACTTTCTCTGAATGAGTACTTATGGAGATATCCATTGTTCAGAAATAAGGCACAACTAACCTGAGACATGGGGTGGGATTTTCTGTCCGCGCTCGCCCCAAGACTGGAAAATCCCGCCCAAGATCAATGGACCTTTGTATGGTCCGCCCCCTGCCTGCAATGATTTCCATGTTGGACAGGACGGGAAAATTCCCTCCAAGGTTTCATGCCCTCCCAGCGTATCCCAGAGTAATTTGGATGTAAGTCAGCTAAAGCTGTATGATCACAAAGTATAGCATCATAGAATCCTACAGTGCAGAAGGAGGCCATTTGGCCCATCAAGTCCCACTGACCACAATCCCACCCAGGCCCTCTGCCCATAACCCCCTGCATTTACCCTAGCTAGTCCCCTGACACTAAGGGGCAATTTAGCATGGCCAATCCACCTAACCGCACATCTTTGGACTGTGGGAGGAAACTGGAACATCTGGAGGAAACCCACGCAGACACAGGGAGAACAGGCAAACTTTGCACAGACAGTGACCCAAGCCAGGAATCGGACCCGGGTCCTTGATGCTGTGAGGCAGCAGTGCTAACCATTGTGTCACCATGCCGCCCTGAGGCATTCTGAGACAATCCCTTAAAAGACAAAACCCATGCATTCTTCATAATATTACAGTTAAAAATGGCAGATGTGACTTTATAAAGTGAGGTTTTTTTCAAATATGTTGGAAAAATAGCATCTGTGACAGCAGGATGCATTTTTGAGTGGTGATTAGATGTTCTTTCAAACTGCTACATTTGTGCTTCTAGACTGGCAGCTTGAATATGAAGAAATGTTTCCTCGGTTCTTAGTAGTGGAACTTTCCCTTTATCGATCACAATTATGAGGAATTTTCCACCCAGTGTGGCTTCTAACTGTTCTGAAACATGTGCCAAGCTAATGAGACAATATGGAAAAAAAGCTATAAAGGGTATAACAGTTTATCACATCAGTACCAAACGGATGCGCCAATGTGGCAGCTGGTAATTGTCATCATTCCGACAAGGAGCTTTTCTCATTATGATGTAATTATGCCAATTTGGATTTGGAGACTTCCATTTTGTAGATTTTAACAGTTAATAAATGCACAGGGTAAAAAAAAAATGTTTTTCATTTTATATTCATTGAATAATATAAAATGGACAAAGTTACAACAGACTTCATCAAAGTAGTGAGTCTCCTGTTCAAATTTGTTCTCAGGATGTGGACAAGACTGCAAATTTATTGCTCATCTCTAGTTGTCCTGACTCCAAGATTTTGATCCTGTAACCATGAAGAAGAAGTGGCCATTATGTGTGAGTCAGGAGTGGTGTACAACTTGGTAGGAATCCTGAGGCAATGAGAACATAGATGGTTCACCCATTGTTTCGATGGTTGAGTGTTCGGTAAGGAGACTAACTGTTCACCATCTGGGTTTGTGTCATCTCACATGTGATGTCAAACCAAGTCTTGATTTGCAGACATGATTGCTAATGGTATATATGCAGTCACCGTTCGAGGGCTGAGTGATGTCATCGGCTTTGCGATGTACTCATTTGTCCTTAGGGAGCTGGCTCTGTTCTCCTCAAATTATGAGATTGCTTGGTGACAGAGGACAGAATTTTATGAGATTTTTTTCTAAGTGTCAGGCCGGCGTGAAACTGGAAGAATTCCAGATCTGTTTTTTTGGCGCATTTTCAGGCCCAATCTTAAGCACTCTGTCTTTAAAATTTTGCACGAATGTGTTTCTCGCTACAGAAGGCTGTGGGTGAGGCTTAATACACCTGACAGCTTGTAGAGGGAGGTATTGCACATGTGCAAACCTCTGATGCTACGCATGTGCATTAGCAGTAGCAGGGGTCTGACAGACAGAGAGAGAGCTGTCAGGCCCCTGCTACTGCAGGCAGCCTCAACCAGCACCCCTTCCCAGCAATTGCAGGGACCCAGGGCCCAAGATGCAGCCCCTGCCATCCCTCTGCCACCCAAACTGACCGCAGCCCCCGTCTCTCCCCTTCCCTCCCCCACCGATCACGGCCCTGCCACCCTCCCCCACCGATTGCTTACAGAGTGGCAGCGGGCCCCCCTCCTCCAGAGGCTCCACCCCCATTTGCCCCTTCCCCCACAGACGTCACTTCCATTGGCCCTACCCACCCACAGGCCCTGTCACCTGGCACTGCCCCCCACAGGCCCTGTTCACCCCAGGCCCTGGTCCTGGCACTGCTCCCCACAGGTCCAACCCACCCACGGATCCCACTCCCCATTCACACAGCCCCCTGGCACTGCCCAGTGGGCATTGTCCAGGTACCCAGTGGACAGTGCCCAAGTGCCAGGCTGGCAAGTTCAAGGTACCAAGTTGACACTGCCAGTCCGACACTGCCCAAGAGGCACCCCCCCCATTGCCCTTGGCCTCCTCAGGGGGCCTCAATGTCCTCCAGTTCCACCAACGAGGCCAACACAACTGTCCCCCGTTCATGGGGAGCAGGTGCTTCCCTCGCTAGAGAGAATCTCTTCTGGCAAGGCCATAACAGCAAGCGAGCCCGGACAATTGAGCGCCCTGCTTCCTAAACACATGAAATGAACATTTAAATAAATTTAAATAAATTAACCAGCCTCTTGCTCATTTCCAACGAGAGGCTGACTGCGTTGGAAATCTGGCTACTGTAAAGTCCCGCTGTTTGCAAAAACCAGTGTCATTTGCACAAGTCACTTTACGCCCGATTTTACGGCATTTTCCCACTGCAAAACAGGCGTAATGTGGCAGTAAAATCCCGTCCAGAGACTTACCTGTCCATGGTTGTATTAACCATGTAATGGGGTCCAATTTGCAGGCTCTGAGATTGACTTACAGAATGTCTTCCTATCCAGGCATGAGATGTTCTATGGTGCAAGTTCCTGTGCTCAACTGGCTATAGAATAATGCCTTTGGTAGATATGAATCCTCCATACAAACCACATGGCTAGCCATTCAAAGCTGAGTTCTGATGGAGCTCTCAATACCAGGTGCACAGCACCTTGCAAGCTGTTTGGTGGTAGGGATTTAATTCTATCACTTGATGCTTCAAATGTTGTTAAACATTTTGAAATATTCAACAAAGCAACAAAAGTGGAATGCAGTTAGTTGTTTTATGTAATGCCAGAAAATCCTTCATGCCTCACTGGACTTGCGGATAGCGAAGAGCATTGTCGGGCAATACAGCAGGATATAGATAGGCTGGAAAATTGGGCGGAGAGGTGGCAGATGGAGTTTAATCTGGATAAATGCGAAGTGATGCATTTTGGAAGAAATAATGTAGGGAGGAGTTATACAATAAATGGCAGAGTCATCAGGAGTATAGAAACACAGAGGGACCTAGGTGTGCAAGTCCACAATTCCTTGAAGGTGGCAACACAGGTGGAGAAGGTGGTGAAGAAGGCATATGGTATGCTTGCCTTTATCGGACGGGGTATAGAGTATAAAAGCTGGAGTCTGATGATGCAGCTGTATAGAACGCTGGTTAGGCCACATTTGGAGTACTGCGTCCAGTTCTGGTCGCCGCACTATCAGAAGGACGTGGAGGCGTTAGAGAGAGTGCAGAGAAGGTTTACCAAGATGTTGCCTGGTATGGAAGGTCTTAGCTATGAGGAGAGATTGGGTAAACTGGGGTTGTTCTCCCTGGAAAGACGGAGAATGAGGGGAGATCTAATAGAGGTGTACAAGATTATGAAGGGGATAGATAGGGTGAACGGTGGGAAGCTTTTTCCCAGATCAGAAGTGACGTTCACGAGGGGTCACGGGCTCAAGGTGAGAGGAGCGAAGTATAACTCAGATATTAGAGGGATGTTTTTTACACAGAGGGTGGTGGAGGCCTGGAATGCGCTGCCAAGTAGGGTGGTGGAGGCAGGCACGCTGACATCGTTTAAGACTTACCTGGATAGTCACATGAGCAGCCTGGGAATGGAGGGATACAAACGATTGGTCTAGTTGGACCAAGGAGCGGCACAGGCTTGGAGGGCCGAAGGGCCTGTTTCCTGTGCTGTACTGTTCTTTGTTCTTTTGTTTGTTCACAGCGTAGAGAAGAAAGGTAAGAACCACTTCCTGGGAGAAGTTGAACTTTGTTTACAGCCAACCTCCATGCTCTGTCTATGACATGTGTGTGGACCTTCCCCCCAACTTGCTGGTTTAAAGTCGTTGTGACCACCCCATTTATCCTTTTCCCTAGTCCCAGATCGGTTCAGGTGAAGACCGTCCCAATGGTACAGATCCCTCCTGTTCCAATACTGATGTCAATGCCCCATGAAATGGAACCACTCTTTCCCGCACCATTCCTCTGGCCACATGTTTACTTCCCTAATTTTCTCAACCCTATGCAAATTAGCACATGGCTCAGGTCGTAATCCAGAGATTATAACTCTTGAGGACCTGTTCTTTAATTTAGTTCCAAGTGTTTGATAGTCCCCAAACAGGTCCTCTTTCCTAGTCTTGCCTATGTTGTTTGTCCCAACGTGGACCACAACAACTGCGTCCTCCCCCTACTCCAATATCCTTTCAAGCCGGTCAGAGATGTTCCTCACCCTGGCACTGAGCAGGCAACATACCATGCGGGACTCATGATCTGGCTTACAAAGGCTGCTATCAATCCCCCTAATTATAGAACTTTCTTTTGCCAGGCAATGGGCGGTGTCATCATCCAGTGACATTCAGTGGTGTTATTATTAGAGAGGATAGCCCCAAGATAGCAGAGCTTCTGGACTTAGTTGAGATGTGTATTGTTGATTGTGGCTAAAAGTTGGTGAGAACATAAAAACATGAAAAAGTAGGAGTAAGAGTAGACCATACAGCTCCTTGAACCTGTTCCATCATTCATGGCTCGTCATTGGCCTTAACTCCATTCTCCTGCCTGCTCCCATGTCTCTTGATTGCTGATAAGACAAAATGTCTGCTCATATCAGCCTTAAATATCTGCAACAATGGAACATCCACAACTTCATCAGCCACTGTCTGCCAACTTGAAAATATGAATTTATCTTTAGCCTCTGCTGCCTGTTTGTTAACCACTCCTCCATCCATGATACCCTATTCCATGAGCCCTTATCTTTTGTATTCACCTTTTATCGAATGCCTCTTTGGAAATTCTAGTATTCTACATCTACTGGTGCCCGTTTATCTATCTTCCTGGTTACATCCTCAGAAAATGCTGATAAATTTGTGAAACATGATTTCCTTTACACAAAACCATGTTGACATTGCCTGTTCATATTGACTTTCCAAGTGCACACTAAAGTCTTTCTCAATAGGAGATTCCAGCATTTCCCTGGTGAATGATACCAGGTCTGTATTTCTCCTTCTTTCTTGAATAGCGAAGTTATATTTACTAACTTCCAATCCGCAGGAAATGTTCTAGAATCTAGAGACTTTTGGAAGATCACAACCAGTGCATCCATTACCTATGCAGCTATCTTCTTTAAAACTCTGCAATATGGATAGTCAGGTCCTGGAGATTTGTCAGATCTTAGTCCCTTAAGTTTCATCAATGTGTTTTCTTCGCTGGTATTAATTTCCTTCAGTCACTCATTCTTATTAACTCCTTAGTTACTCTCTATTTCTGAGATGTAATTTGTGCCTTCTATTGTGAAGGGAGACACACAATATTTGTTTAATGTCTCTGCCGTTTCCTCATTATCCATGGCCATTTCTCCTATCTCCATCTCAAAGGAACCTTGTTTATCATTATATTCAATTTTCTTTTTTCATTAATTTTTGGTGACCCTTTGCTGGTTTCGAAAACATTCCCAAACCTCAGGCTTATGGCTATGCTTTTCAACATTATAGGCCTCTTCTTTTAATCTAATGCTACTGTTAATTTCCTTAGTAAGCTACAGACAGATTTTCCTTTGCTGAGTTTTGTTCTTTTCATGGAATGTATTTTTGTTGTATGTTTTGAAATGTTTCTTTAAATATTTCCCATTATGCATTTATCACCATATCTTTTTAGTCTATTTATTCAACCAACATTAGCCAGTTCTCTCCTCATACCTAATTGGTTTTGCTAAAGTTTAGGATTCTTGGGGTAAACTTTCTGGCCCCGCCCACCACGGGAATCATTGCAGACAATTTGATGGATCATTTAAAGGTTGACTTAGGTTACCAAGACTTGTTGCCAGGCAGAATTTGAAACAGATCCCTCAACTTTCCTCATGTCTTCATTTTACCTTGAACTGAAGAGACAGTCCCAAAATATAATCATCTTGTAAGATCTCACATTCATCACACAGCACATTGACAATGGCCTGATAAATTTCCTATAACTGTTCCTCGCTGAGGTTCAGGTAGATTATTGAGAGACATTCTCTCCCCCTCTTCCATCTCTCTCTTCTGCCTGCTTTCCCTATTCTTCTCACTTCTGTTCATTCTCCTTGTCATGATAGAGGCCAAAGGGGGATTTCAATGTATTACACCCATGTCTGGAAACAAGTGGCCTGAGTATAACACTTGAAGGCAGGACAAAGTGATTGAGAATGTGCCATGTCACTCCTTATAGATTCAGCAACAATGTGGAACTCTAGATATCACCTGACACTTCTACAATTGTAAAAAGAAGTCGCAGAGTTGAGTCTTAACTAACCTGAAAGTAGTTATATTATATATGTTGGGAGCATGCTCCTTTAAGAGAACAGGTTAGGTGATCCAGGACTCAAGCACTACCTTGGGTGGAGCTTGCCTAGCCAGTGTTGTATTGACTGTGCTAGGATAAAGATGTGTTAATAAACTGCTGCAGTTAGTTTACTGCCACTGATCTTGTGGTTTATTATTAGTCTCAATATCAGGCCACAAACATAATAAGTTGATAAACTGTGGGTGACATGGTGGCACAGTGGTTAGCACAGCTGCCTCACAGCGGCAGGAACCTGGGTTCGATTCCTGGATTGGGTCACTGTCTGTGCAGAGTCTATATGTTCTCCCCATGTCTGCGTGGGTTTCCTCCAGGTGCTCTGGTTTCCTCCCACAGTTTGAAAGACATGTTGACTAGGTGCATTGGCCATGCTAAATTCTCCCTCAGTGTACCCAAACAGGCGCCGGGCTGTGGTGACTAGAGGATTTTCACAGTAACCTCATTGCTGTGTTAATGTAAGCCTACTTGTGACACTAAGAAATGAACTTAAACTTAAAAACTTATCCTTTTAAATCCAGCTGGTTTGCGTTCCTTCTTATTACTGAACACATGTTCAGCTGTACAAAATTAAATGAAAATGCTAGCTTGTCTGTTTAGCTCCAATATGGCAGTGCAGGTGTCAGATCTGCGTGACATGCTGACTGATGTTACAACCTCACTATTCTGCATACTCCTGGTAAATGCCCTCTATGTACACAATAATGCCTTCGCTAAAATGGTGTCCAGGGTAGCCTGTCTCTGATGTGTGTCTGTGCATCAGATACACCATTTTGGAGGTAAAATGACACTCATAGCATAAAAAAATGATGCTGCACAAGTTTCAGACTCAGGTGTGTTTTAATGCGGGTTTAAAGGGCGGAAAATGCTAACCTTAGTGACCTGTTGAGCAAGTGGATACAGACAAGAATTTTGTAGACACTCTCTCATGCTGCATTTTGCAATTTTGTCACCACTACACTGGGCCTATCTCTGCCTTTCATCAGGAGGTCCCAGTTTACAGGGGCCGACAAGAAGGATATGAGTAGGGGATGGGTGATCAGAGTGGTTACTGTAAGGATGGAGAAGAGGGAAATTAAGAGTCAGAACATAGTTGACTGTAAGCACCACTCTCCCATTTTTCATCCTTTCCACTGGTATTTGATCTGTTTTAGATCGACATAAAAGCTCTGCCCTGATCTATTTGTTCTAGTTCTTCGCGTGCCCTGTCATTTCAATGTGCAGATAACCTTGCATTCTACTTTCACAAAGAGGAGATTAAATGTTGGTTGATTGACATGTTGCTTCAAAATCTGTAGGATAGCTATCCAGTCCCAAGGAACTAATTAGGTCAACTGGACTGAGATTATCTGGAACTTCCTTCAGTCTGGCTAATACATCCAAGGCAAATTTTTATTAAAAATTGCTCTTCCTTCAAGGATATTAACGATACTTTTGGCTTCTTGCGAAATTTAAGATTGTAAAATTTAAGAAACTAAGATCTCATAATCATAATTTTTCCTGGTGTTCATTTATCACAGAATCATTGAATAGGTATGGTGAAGAAGGAGGCCATTTGGTCCATCGTGCCTGTAATGGCTCTCCAAATGAACAACTTAACTAGTTCCATTCTCCCACCTTCCCCGTAATTCTGCACATTCTGCCTTTCCAGAAAACTGTTTAATTCCCTTTAAAATGTTTTGACCGAACTGCCTCCACGACAGTCTCAGGCAAAGCATCTCAGACCCTCGCCACTCACTGCGTGAAAAGATTTTTCCTCATATCACTATTGATTTTTTAATGAATTACGTTAAATCTGTGTCGTCTTGTTCTCGATCCTTTCTCGAATGGAATAGCTTCTCCCTATTTACTCTGTCCAGGCCCCTCATGGTTTTGAGTGCCTCTATCAAATCTCCTCTCAGTCTTTTTTTCCTCTAAGGAAAACAGTCCTAACTTATTCATAATTTTCACAACGGAAATTCCTCATACCATGAATATTTTCTGCACTTTCTATTATGCCTTCATATCCTCCCCAAAGTACGGTGCACAGAAATGAACACTATTCTTCATCTGTGACCAAACTAGTGACTTAACAAGCCCAACGTAACCACCTTGTTCTTGTATTCTATACCCCTATTAAAAGTACCCATGTTATTGTATGCTTTATTTACTGCTTGCTCAGCCTGTCCTGCCACCTTCAATGACTTATATGCATGTACACCCAAGTCCCACTGCTCCTGTACCTTCTTTACAGCTGCACCCATTATTTTATATTGTTTCTTCATGTTCTTCCTACCAAAATTAATCTCTTCATATTTCACTGCATTGAAATTAATTTGCCAATTGTCCACCTATTCCAATAAATTTTCTATGTCCTTTTGAAGTTCTACACCATCCTCCTCACAATTCACAAAGTTTCTGAGTTTGGTACCAACTGCAACCTTTGTCATTATGCCCTGTACACCAAAATCTAGGTCATTAACATTCGGAAAAGCAAAGTCCTAACACTTATCTTTGGGAAAATCCACGATCAGCATTTCTCCAGCTCAACAAAATCCATTTACCACTACTCTCTGTTTCATCTCACTCATCCAATTTTGTATCTATGTTGCCACTGTTCCTTTTTATCCTCTAACTTTGCTCACAAGTCTGTTGTACGGCAGCATTGTATCAAACATCTTTTGAGAGTCCATTTACACCACATCAATAGCGTTGCCCCCATCAAACCTTTCTGTCACCTCTTCGAAAAACTCCAGCAAGATATTTAGACATGAGTCTCCCTTAAGAAAACCGTGCAGGCTTTCCTTTATTAACCTGCCATTTGGCCATGAGTACACATTACCCCATTTCATTTACCCCTTGTCTCGGTGGGATTCAAATCACAAACTTTGGATTTTTAATCAATACCATACGACTCATAATGTGACTTTGAAATACCTATGTCTGGAAAGCACTAACAAATATTACAGGTCCAAATTTTACCAGAATTATAAAATCCTACAGTGCAGAAGGAGGCCATTCGGCCCATCGGGTCTGCACCGACCACAATCGCACCAAGACCCTATCCCCATAAACCCATGCATTTACCCTAGCTTGTCCCCCTGACACTAAGGGGCAATTTAGCATGGCCAATCCACCTAACCCAGACATCTTTGGGCTGTGGGAGGAAACCAGAGCACCCGGAGGAAACCCACACAGACACAAGGAGAATGTGCCAACTCTACACAGACAGTGACCCAAGCTGGGAAGCAAACCCAGGTCCCTGGCGCTATGAGGCAGCAGTGCTAACCACTGCCCCACCAGGGCTTTGGTGAAGGCGTGGGGAGGCGTTAGGAAGAAGTGCCCAATACCTTTGAACACCCATGCCTTTTCAGCAGCAATGGGACAAATGACAGATATGTGAAGGAATCCAGCCAGGGGTGAAAGTAACTTAAATTTCCTATATATTGCTGTGTGGGAACCCGGCTGCCCCCCCCACGCCCCCCCCCCCCCCCCCCCCCCGCCCCGACCCCCGCTCCCCACCCCTGCCACTGCCCTACACTCCTAGACTCTTAATTTCATGGAGCCCTCTAAAATAAAACTTTAACATTGGAATTTGAAAATATAATGTGAGAGGTTCAGCTCTGGAATGCACTGCTTAGAAGTATGGTGGAGGCAGGTTCAATCAAAGCATTCAAGAGGCCACAAGCACCAGCGGAGACTTGATAAAATGAGGCTCACACTTCAAGACACATGGTGTTGGAACAAGTGATTGGACTGTTGAAAGTGTGGTTCTGGTGCCTGGACCACTCAGGGAGTGCCCTACAATACAGTCCCCAGAGGATCTCCCACATTACTGTGGTTGGCTCCACTCTCCACAACATAGCACTGCAGACTGGAGACCATCTAGAACTGAAGGAGATGGGCGAGCATCAAATCTCCTTGAATGAGGAGGATGTTGAGGAAGGAGGTGAGCTTGATGATGGCGAGGAGGAGGACGCAGTGGACGGGGCCAGAATTGGCCATTGAGCAAGGGATGCTCTGATCACCACTTGTTTCGAGGGAGTTGCAGGTGGTAGTGTCTCCCAGAATGAGTGTAAGGTCAAGCCACCATTAGCTAGCCGTTCGGTTGCACATTTTCAATGCCATTGATTTGACTCTGCAGGAGAATGATGATGACTTCCAGCGAGGACAAAGCGATGCTTCTCTCATCCTCAGCGATATGTCTGACTCCTGACGAACAGAGAGCTGTTGGTCCCATGCCAATGAATGGGTACATCATGGGGTTCATCAAAGCTGAAATAAATAATCTCAGGCGCTGCATGCCCCTCTAAATATGTGGCCAGGTTTTCACTTACACCCAAGGTGGGCAGCCAATCAGCATCTCAACAACACCTTACCCTCTGCTGCTCAAGTGAAGAGATACAAAATTGAACTGTACTAGTCCGGAGGGATGGATAGGTCGGGGGGAGGGGGGTGGGGGGCAGGGGGAGCGGTGGGAGGGTGGTGGTGAGGGAGTTTTTGATTTGATTGCATTTATTATTGTCACATGTATTCGTATACAGTGAAAAGTATTGTTTCTTGCATGCTATACAAAGCATACCATTAATAGAGAAGGAAAGGAGAGAGTGCAGAATGTAGTGTTACAGTCATAGATCAACTTAGTGCGAGGTAAGTCCAAACAAAAGTCTGACAGCAGCATGGAAGAAGCTGTTCTTGAGTCGGTTGGTATGTGACCTCAGACTTTTGTATATTTTTCCCGGTGGAAGAAAGTAGAAGAGAGAATGTCCAGGGTGCGTGGGATTCTTAATTATGCTGGCTGCTTTGCCGAGGCAGCAGGAAGTGTAGAAAGAGTCAATGGATGGGAGGCTGATTTGCGTGATGGATTGGACTACATTCACGACCTTTTGTAGTTCCTTGCAGTCTTGGGCAGAGCAGGAGCCATAACCAGGCTGTGATACAACCAGAAATAATGCTTTTTATGGTGCATCTGTAAACGTTGGTGAGAGTCGTAGCTGACATGCCAAATTTCCTTAGTCTTCTGAGAAAGTAGAGGCTTGGTGTACTTTCTTAACAATAGTGTCGGCATGGGGGGACCAGGACAGGCTGTTGATGATCTGGACACCTAAAAACTTGAAGCTCTCGACCCTTTCTACTTCATCCCCATTGATGTAGACAGGGGCATGTTCTCCTTTACGCTTCCTGAAGTCGATGACAATCTCCTTTGTTTTGTTGACATTAAGGGAGAGATTATTGTTGCCGCACCAGTTCACCAGATTCTCTATCTCATTCCTGTACTCTGTCTCGTCATTGTTTGAGATCCGACCCACTATGGAAACTTGAAAATCGAATTGGAGGGGAATTTGGCCACACAGTCATAGGTGTATAAGGAGTATCTTAGGGGGCTGAGAACACAGCCTTGTGGGGCACCAGTGTTGGGGATGATCGTGGAGGAGGTGTTGTTGCCTATCCTTACTGATTGTGGTCTGTGGGCTAGGAAGTTCAGGATCCAGTCGCAGAGCAATGTGCCAAGGTCTAGGCCAAGGAGTTTGGAGATGAGTTTCATTGGAATAATGGTGTTGAAGGCTGAGCAAATAGTCAACAAATAGGAGTCTGACATAGATGTCCTTGTTATCTAGGTGCTCCAGGGTTTAGTGCAGGGCCAGGGAAATGGCGTCTGCTGTGGACCTGATGCGGCAATAGGCAAACTGTAGTGAATCCAGGTAGTCAGGGAGGCTGGAGTTGATTTGTGCCATGACTCGCCTTTCGAAGCACTTCATGATGATGGATGTCAGAGCCACCTGCCAATAGTCATTAATGCACGCTGCTTGGTTTTTCTTTGGTACTGGGATGATGGTCATCTTCTTGAAACAGATAGGGACCTCAGATTATTGTAAAGAGAGGTTGAAAATATTTGCGAATACCCCCGCCAGCTGATCCACGCAGGATCTGAGTTGCTCCTTCTATTAATGGGGTCCTGGGAAGGGTGGCCGGGGGATGGACAGGGTTTCTTTACTCTGTCCTCAGCGTGGGAGAGACATAGCACAGCCATTGTCACACTCCACAGGAGTGAAGTACGAGGTGTTTGCTGAGCTTGGCGGCATAAAATGACAGTGTGGAGGCTCGGTGAGTGAATAGTGTGATTTATTATTTCTAACTGTGTACGATGGCGACCTCTCTACACTTGTACATATTTTCACTTGTGCCAACTAGGTGCCTATCATTTCATAATCTAACTCACCCTTCCACTATGTCTAGATCTTTCCACAGGATATGCAGTTGAGGTTGAGGAGGCCAGCTGACTTGCACATCCTGAGTAACCTTGGTGGGCGTACCCCTGGGGGGGGGGGGGGGCCTGGACCTTGAGGGCCCTGGCCTGTTTTCGGGCAGCACGGGGGTATTGCATTGTTGCCCTCATCGATGTGTGGGACTGGAGAAATGTTGCTCACAGGAAGGGGGGATTCAAATGTGCTGGACACCCCAGAGTCTCCTGGGTGGAAGGACCTGGCTGTGCACCAGGCAATCCTCATCCTTTTGGGTACCTGATGGGAAAGAGGGAGTGAGGTTCAGAAGCCCCGCTATCTCTGGCGCTGACACTCGTGGATTCCCAACGATGCCTGCACCATGCAGTTGAAGCCCTCAGACGGGCGGCACAGTGGTTAGCACTGCTGCTTCACAGCTCCAGGGTCCCGGGTTCGATTCCCAGCTTGGGTCACTGTCTGTGTGGAGTTTGCACATTCTCCTCGTGTCTGCATGGGTTTCCTCTGGGTGCTCCGGTTTCCCCCCACAGTCCAAAGATGTGCGGGTTAGGTTGATTGGCCATGCTAAAAATTGCCCCTTAGAGTCCTGAGATGCGTAGGTTAGAGGGATTAGCAGGTAAATATGTAGGGATATGGGGGTTGGGCCTGGGTGGGATTGTGGTCAGTGCAGACTCAATGGGCCAAATGGCCTCTTTCTGCACTGTAGGGTTTCTATGATTCTTTGATAGACATGGCGGTCATGAACTGAGCCATGGTGCAGACATGGAGTGCACGTCTTGCATTAAGGTCTCCACTTGCTGTCTTGGCCTCATTGTGCTGCTGTGATGGCACCACCTCCTCAGACATAAGGCAATGGGATTCCTCCAGTCGGCCTTGCAGTCCAAGGAGGGATGTTGTAATTCCCTCCTGATGCTCATAACTCTACATTTGCAGCTCCAGCAGCTCTGAAATGACTGGGCCCAGGGGCACGTCATCGGGCAGAGGTCCAGCAGAGTCCCAGGGCCCTATTTACCATTTTGATTCTAAGTGCTAGGCTGATTTGAAACTGGGAGTGTTTCAGATCCGACTTTTAGATCCGTTCTCAGGTGCCCCCATACGCACTCTGCCTGCAAAAATATCAGCGATTCTGAATCGCGCTACACAAGCTTGTGGGCGGGGCTTATGGTGCCCGAAACCCTGTAGCTCCGATCGGCGCCTCCAACTGCACATGCGCAGAAAAAAAACCCCAGAATAACGCTCCCCTACCACTTTGCTCCCGAGCCGGATAATGCCTCCCCCTGGCCCCGGCAGACATTGCACTGCACTCACAACATTACTGACCCACGTATCCCCACCACCCAGACCGATCGCAGTCCCCACCCTCTTCCCCCTACAGATCTCAGGCAGAGTGGCAGCAGACACCCTCCCCCCAACTGATCTCAGGCAGAGAATCCACCATCCCCTCCACCCTACTGATATCAGGCAGGGTGATCCCCTCCCCCTGGACCCTCCCGCACAGGGCCCCCATCTCCTCTGGACTCTGATGGCTGTGTGATACCTCCCTCTCCCTCCCCCATCCCCAATCATTGAGGCACTCATCCACCATCTGCTCCCTCCCCATCAGCACACCTGCAAGTGCTCACTTGCCTTCCCCTCAATGCTAACAAGCAAATTGCGTGGAACTTGCTGGAATGCTCTGCCAAACTGCCTGCAGCTGATCTGCCCTAATGAGGGGCAGCTCCATTAAAAACTCAAGAATGGACAGGCAGGCAGGCATTCCTGCACAAAATGTGCGCACAGTCAGCCCACCGATTTTCTGAGGGCGACCTGGGAAGATTGCTGGATGCAGCAGAGGCGAGGCAGGACACCCTCTTCCCCCCAGGAGGACGCAGACCGAGGGGTTCTGATGGAAATGCAGCCTGGGAGGAGGTTGCCACCTCGGTCAGTGCCAGGGCAGTGCCCCCCCGAACCTCGAAGCAGTGCCGGAAAAAAGTCAACGACCTCATCCATGCAGCAAGGGTGAGTGCTGAACCCCATCTTGCATCTTCCCCCAGATCCTCCCATCCCCAGCACCCTCCATGCTTCCAGCTCCTGACCCACAAGCACCTCCTTCCTATTGCCCCAAGAGCCCCACTGCGCTTGCCCTCCCAGGGCCACCGCCTGATACTCTGCAGGAGTCAAGCCATCATTTCTTTCATGGCTCCTTCTGTCTCCACAGGAGAAGACCGACCATAATATTCATGAGAGGGGAGGGGGTGGTGAGCCAGACGTCCGGGTCCTCACCCCCTTTGCGGAGTGGGCACTGGAGCTCTCAAGAGAAGGGGAGATGCGGGCTGTCAGCGACAGCATGGTCGGGCTGCTTCTGAGGCAACTTCTCACGTTGAGGCAACTTCTCAGGGCATGAGTTTCGGGTGCGAGGGGCAAGGTTTAAAGGAGATGTACGAGGCATGTTTATTTGCGCAGAGAGGGTAGTGGGTACCTGGAACTCACTGCCAGGGGGAGTTTATGGATGCAGATACGAGAGTGAGTTTTAAGGGGCATTCCTACAGCTATGTGAATAGGATGGGAATAGAGGTATGTGGTCCCCAGAAGGGTAGGGGGTAACAGATCAGATGGGCAGCCTGGCCGCACAGGCTTGGAGGGCCGAAGGGCCTGTTCCTGTGATGTAATTTTCTTGGTGCTTTGTTCTATGTTCAATGGAGAAATGTGAATCACATGTTTCGCATCCCAGATTCCTCTCCCTCCCTTGCACTTAACCTTTTGTCCTGTGTTGCAGGGACACATCCGGACGCCCCGGGGCCTTCTGGACTCTAGGCCTGTACTGCAGCTCCTGCCCATCCTGGTCCAGACAGCTCAGACAAGTTCTCGGAGGATATGGATGAAGGGACCTTTGAGGGTGGCACAGTTTTGGCTCAGCTTCCACCTCACAACTCACCATCCCAGATACTGACACGTCGGTGGGTCCAGTTAGTGGTGAGACTTCTAGGTCACTCTCTGGTGAGCACGACACATCTGATAATGTACATTGGGAGAAGGAGGGAATGTCCGAGACCTCTGGCATGCGGGGGCCTGCTGGAGGCAAGGACTCAGCTGGCCCCGAGCAACATGCTGGGCCTCTGAGATCACTTCTCCCTCAGCTGCTGGAGATGCAGCAACAGAGCCAGGGAACGCAGGAGGGGTTGACGGTCACACTGGACCAACTGCGAGGCTGTTGGGAGGAGTCCCAAAGCTTTTAGGTGGATCGCAATTGCTTGTCTTGCATGCTTCCCAGGCCAACACTGCAAGGGTGATGTCTGCAGTGGAAAGCATGGGGCACGGGATCCTCACCATGAGTGGCAGGCTCCAAGCGATAGCCAAGTCACAGCAGGCCACAGCTGAGGGACTGAACAGGCTTCTCAAGATTCTGCGGCCCATGGCTGAGAGGCTCGAGAGCTTGCAGGAGACCCAGCGGGACAACACTGAGACACAGCGGGCTATGGCAACAACCGTTGAGAGCGTGGCCCAGGGTCACAGAACACTTGCTGTGGCCATTGAGAGGTGGCCTCTGACTCAAGTGGCCATTGCAGAGGGCTCGACGACCATGGGTAGGACACAGGTGGTCCTCCAGGGCTGACAGTGCCACGTGATGCTGGAGCTTCTGGAGCTCAATGCAGAAGCACCAGTGTCCCATGGCGTGACCCAGGGGCCCACAGGAACCCCAAGGGAGGAGGAAGGGCTCAAGCTCATGCCGGGGCTTTCCAGCCAGGAGATTGTGGCTGTGGCTACACCTTCTGACTCCCCGCTTCCTGACACCGGAACATCTCAGGATGAAGAGGGTGTCATAGAAACATTCCAGATACCTGGAAGCAGGCTAGGTCCCTGAAGGTCCAGGGCCTCCAGAGGATACCCGTCATGCGCATCACAGACCACGGGGCATGGTAGGCAGCTGGCCCCCTCCACCTTCGATGTACATTCTGGGGAGTCACTGAGACGTAGTGGTAGACCACGTAAGGTTAGGAAGTTGTAGTTGCACTGAGATGGCACAGAGATGAAGGGCTGCGCTAGTTAGAAAGATATTTAAGCACCTTAACATTTTCTGTTCACAGGTTTTACATTAGAATGTCTTATTCGAACACCTTTATTACAATTAAATGTTTTTTCGCCACCCACCTGTGACTAATTTGTCTCAGATTTGTCTCGAACAGGAATCCTCTTCCATTGATGATCGCTGAAGGGATGCTTCATGTTGATGTCAGTTGGGGAGGCCCCTCACTGCTGTGTCACTGAGAAAAGGAAGACATTGCTTCTCCAGACCCCATGAGCGATTCCCTCCCATTCCCCACCCCACCCGCCCCAGAGCCCTCTATGGGGGTTTCAGATCCCTTAACCACTACACAGACATGGGTCCAGGTGCCAGCGTGCATGCAGAGCTCAGGTAGGAATCAGACTAGTTTGCACCAGGACATCATCATAATGGTGCTTAGCGGGTCATCGTCACCCTCCTGCCTGCTAAAAAACTCGCTAATACAGAGTACCCAGGCCCACCACTCTGGTGTGACAATGTTGCAGGAAATAGAAGGAGTTTTTTGGTGGCGTGGGGGAACGGAACCCATAGGCACATGCCACTAGCGACTGAACAGCCTGATGATCAGGGCCTCCCTTGCCACCCTCGCATGCTTCAATTGGGGTGCCAGCCCTCCAACGCCTAGTTGGTGTTCCTCGGCATGCTCTTCCTCTTCTTCCTCCTCCTCCTCTTCCTCCTCCCTCTGCTGTTCATGCTCCTCAGCGACGCCCGGCTAGTCAACCTCCACGTCCTCCTCCTCCTCCAATAAGTTACCTCTCTGTAGAGCCGGATTGTGCAAGGCACAGCACACAACCACTATGCGGGAAGAGATCACTGGGCTGTATTGGAGGGCCCCGCCAGATCGGTTCAGGCACCGGAATCGCATTTTGAGGAGCCCAATGCACTTCTCCACTTTCGCACGGATGGCTACATGGGCCTCATTATAGCGGGTCTCTGCCTCAGACACAGGCCTCTACACAGGCGTCATCAGCCCTGTCCGAAGCAGGTAACCCACGAACCACCCCCACAGCCTGGGCTCCTCCTCAAATTCCTCCAGGATGTCCAAGCTCCTGACAATGAAACTGGCGTACACACTACCTGGATGTCCTGCGCAGACATGCATAATGTTCATCTTATGTACGCACACTAGTTGAACATGCAGGGAGTGGAACCCCTTTCTATTGATGAATTTCCACGGATTCTGTACGGGGGCCTTGAGGACGATGTGTATGCAGTCGATGACCCCCTGAAGATTAGGCATCCCCGCAATGGCCGTGAACCCTGCAGCCCAGGCTCCTGATGGGCCTGGTCCAGGTTAAATTTGATGTACTGCCCAGCCCGGGCATACAGGGCTTCTGTGATCTACTTGACAGAAGTATGCACAGCTAATTGGGAGATGCCACAGACATCTCCGTTAGGGGTCTGGAAGGAGCCAATCGCATAAAAGTTCAGAGCCACCGAGAATGGGTGCCCCGTTCCCCCCCCGCCCCCCCCAACCCCTCCTCCCCACCTCTAGGTGCCAGGTCCTGCAACAGGTTGCACAGATGTTGCACTGTCTCCTTTCAGAGGCTGAGACATTGCTGGCACACAGTGTCCGGCATCTGATCAAATGGCACTATTGCACGGAACTGCCAGGGTCTCTGCTTTCTCCTTCTCCTGCGCTTCCCCTCTGGATGAATAGCGGCCACCTCCTGCCTCTGGTATTCATCTCTCTCTACTCCTGCAAGTGGTGAGGCCCAGGCCTCCTGTGCCTGCAATTCCTCTTCCAGCTCCTCTTCCTCAGCTCCAGCAGCAACCAAAAGAACAGCAAGATTGATTGGTTGCAACGCAAAAGCCATCTCGTCTCTCTGAAGGTGGGGTGGGGTGGGAGAGGGAGAGGAACACATGTCATAGATCATAGAAACCCTACAGTACAGAAAGAGGCCATTCGGCCCATCGAGTCTGCACCAACCACAATCCCACCCAGGCCCTACCCCCATGTCCCTACATATTTTACCCACTAATCCCTCTAACCTACGCATCTCAGGACACTAAGGGGCAATTTTAGCATGGCCAATCAACCTAACCCGCACATCTTTGGACTGTGGGAGGAAACCGGAGCACCCAGAGGAAACCCACGCAGACACGAGGAGAATGTGCAAACTCCACACAGACAGTGACCCAAGCCGGGAATCGAACCCAGGTCCCTGGAGCTGTGAAGCAGCAGTGCTAACCACTGTGCTACCGTGCTGCCCTTGTGGAGGTTAAGGAACGCTGCTTGCTCCAGCACATCAACAGCCACAGCCCCCCCCCCCCAATTCCCTCAGTCACATGCTCCCCACAATCACAGCTCCCCTCCAATTCCCCCAGCCACATGCTGTTGTTTGGGTTTAATCCCAGTTGTTGTGGGTTTAATCTCAGTTGTTTGGATTTAATCTCAGTTGTTTGGGTTTAAACCCAGTTGTTGTGGGTTTAATCTCAGTTGTTTGGATTTAATCTCAGTTGTTTGGGTTTACTCTCCGTTATTTGGGTTTAATCTCAGTGGTTTGGGTTTAATCTCAGTTGTTTGGATTTAATCTCAGTTGTTTGGATTTAATCTCAGTTGTTTGGGTTTAATCTCAGTTGTTTGGGTTTAATCTCAGTTGTTTGGTTTTAATGTCAGTTGTTTGGGTTTAATGTCAGTTGTTTGGATTTAATCTCAGTTGTTTGGGTTTAATATCAGTTGTTTGGGTTTAATATCAGTTGTTTGGATTTAATATCAGTTGTTTGGATTTAATCTCAGTTGTTGTGGGTTTAATCTCAGTTGTTTGGATTGAATCTCAGTTGTTTGGGTTTAATCCCAGTTGTTGTGGGTTTAATCTCAGTTGTTTGGATTTAATCTCAGTTGTTTGGGTTTAATCTCAGTTGTTGTGGGTTTAATCTCAGTTGTTTGGATTTAATCTCAGTTGTTGTGGGTTTAATCTCAGTTGTTTGGATTGAATCTCAGTTGTTTGGATTTAATCTCAGTTGTTTGGATTTAATCTCAGTTGTTTGGATTTAATCTCAGTTGTTTGGGTTTAATCTCAGTTGTTTGGGTTTAATCTCAGTTGTTTGGATTTAATATCAGTTGTTTGGGTTTAATCTCAGTTGTTTGGGTTTAATATCAGTTGTTTGGATTTAATCTCAGTTGTTTGGGTTTAATATCAGTTGTTTGGGTTTAATATCAGTTGTTCTGGGTTTAATCTCAGTTGTTTGGGTTTAATATCAGTTGTTTAGGTTTAATCTCAGTTGTTTTGGGTTTAATCTCAGTTGTTTGGGTTTAATATCAGTTGTTCTGGGTTTAATCTCAGTTGTTCTGGGTTTAATATCAGTTGTTTGGGTTTAATCCCAGTTGTTTGGGTTTAATCTCAGTTGTTTGGGTTTAATATCAGTTGTTAATATCAGGGATTTGTTCCCAGGAGCAGGCTGAGGGTAAGAGAGTGGGTTTTCTGACTTTAATTAATTATTTATTTTTTCAGTTAATTTTGGGTTTAAAATCGGAGGTTTTTTTCAAAACCGGAAGTCGGGCCAGGAGAGGCCTGGGGAAGTTTTTGGAGGGTTTAAAAGCGCACCAAAGTATACAGCGGGCAGCATCGTAGCGGGCAGCAGAGTGAGTGGGAAGTTGAGTGAGCTGTCAGGGCTTTGGCTCACAGGGCTTGGACGAGCAGGGGTGAGTTTTTGTTTCCTTACACTCTTATTAACTTTTCACTGTCTTACTTGACATAAAGTGTCCAGTATGAGTGTGAAACCAGTGTGTTGTTCCCAGTGTAGGATGTGGGAGGTCCTGGAGGCATCTGGCCTCCCAGACATCCACATCTGTGAGGGGTGTGTCGAGCTGCGGTTCCTGAGGGACCGTGTTAGGGAGCTGGAACTGCAGCTCGAGGATCTTAGGCTGATGAGGGAGAATGAGGAGGTGATAGACAAGAGCTATCATCAGGTGGTCACACCAGGGCAACGGGAGGAGGCCAAGTGGGTGATGGCCAGGAAGGGTAAGGCTAGGGTGGTTGAGAGCACCCCAGTGGATTTGCCCCTGCACAACAAGTACTCCTGCTTGAGTACTGCTGGGGGGGACAGCCCGCCTGGGGGAAGCAGCAGTGGCCGTGTCTCCGCAGTGGAGTCCAGCCCTGTAACTCAGAGGGCTAAGGAAAAGAGGAGGAAGGCGGTATTAATCGGGGACTCGATGGTGAAGGGGACAGACAGGCGTTTCTGCGGAGGTAGGCGGGATTCTCGCATGGTGGTCTGCCTCCCTGGGGCCGGGATCCAGGATGTCGCTAGTCGCGTCCCGGAAATCCTGAGGTGGGAGGGAGAGGAGCCTGAGGTAGCGGTACATATTGGTACCGCTGATGTGGGTAGGAAGGGAGAAGGGGTCATGAAAAGGGAGTACAGGGAATTAGGGAGACAGCTGAGAAAGAGGAAAGCAAAGGTAGTAATCTCAGGATTACTGCCTGTGCCACGGGAAGGTGAGGGCAGGAATGGAGTGAGGTGGAAGATGAATGTGTGGCTGAGGGACTGGTGCAGGGGGCAGGGATTCAGGTTCCTGGACCATTGGGACCTCTTTAGGGGCAGGGGTGATCTGTATACAAAAAACGGGTGGAACTTGAATCACACGGGGACCAATATCCTGGCCGGTAGGTTGGCTAAGGTTACTGGGGAGAATTTAAACTAGATAGGTTGGGGGGAGGGGAGCTAGAAGAGTTGACTAGGATCAAGGAACTAATTGATGGGGTGGAGGATGCAGGGGTAAGGGGAATTACAAAATTAATGGTAGAGGAGAGGGTGCAAGTGAATGAAGGCGGTAATTTAGATAAGGGAGTAGAGGGAGAGGGTGTTCGCGACTCATCAAAGCGGGTCCAGATAAAAGCTGGAATAAGGACACTTTGCCTGAATGCACGAAGCATTCGGAACAAGGTAAATGAGTTGATGGTGCAAATCAGCACGAGCGGGTACGATCTAGTGGCCATTACAGAAACGTGGCTGAAAGGTGACCAGGACTGGGAGATGAATATCCAGGGGTATCAGGCGTTTAGGAAGAATAGACAGGAAGGAAAAGGTGGTGGGGTCGCGCTATTAATAAGAGATAATATCAGGGTAGTACTGAGGGATGACATAGGCTCTGAGGAACAAAACGTGGAATCATTATGGGTAGAGATGAGGAATAGTAGAGGGAGAAAGACACTAGTAGGTGTGGTATATAGGCCCCCAAATAATAATGTTGAGGTAGGGAGGGCTATAAACAAGCAGATAAGGGATGCGTGTAAAAACGGAACGGCAATAATCATGGGGGACTTCAACATGCACATTGACTGGCAGACTCAAGTCGGTAAGGGTGGAATGGAGGAAGAGTTCTTAGAATGCTGTCGGGATAGTTTCCTTGAACAGCATGTTACGGAACCGACGAGGGAACGAGCTATTTTGGATCTGGTATTGTGTAACGAGGTAGGTAGAATTAAGGATCTTATTGTGAAGGACCCTCTTGGGTCTAGTGACCACAATATGGTCGAATTTCTGATTCAGATGGAAGAGGAGAAAGTTTGGTCCCAAACCAGTGTCCTCTGTTTGAACAGAGGGAAATATGATAGGATGAGGGATGAATTGGCTAAGGTAGACTGGGAGAGCAGGCTGGCAGGTAGGATAGCTGAGGAACAGTGGAGGATTTTTAAGGAGATCCTTTTCAGTTCTCAGCAAAAATATATTCCAGCAAAAAACAAGGATTGTAAGAAAAGGGAGAACCAGCCGTGGATAACGAAGGAAATAAAGGAGAGTATTAAAATAAAAACAGCTGCGTACAGAGTGGCCAAAAATAGTGGAGAAACAAGTGATTGGGAAAAATTTAAGAAACAACAAAGAGAGACTAAGAAAGCGATAAAGAAAGGAAGGATAGACTATGAAGCTCGGCTAGCAATTAATATAAAAAATGATAGTAAAAGTTTTTATAAATATATAAAAAGGAATAGAGTGGCTAGAGTGAATGTTGGACCCTTGGAGGACGAGAGGGGGGAGTTAATAGTGGGAAATGAGGATATGGCTGAGTCTTTAAATAAGTTTTTTGTGTCGGTCTTCACGGTGGAGGACACAAATAGTTTGCCAAATATTAACGATAGAGGGTTGGCAGCAGGAGAAATACTTAATACAATTAATGTTACCAGAGAGGCAGTGCTGGGTAGACTAATGGGACTGAAGGTGGACAAGTCCCCGGGTCCGGATGGAATGCATCCCAGGGTATTGAAAGAAATGTCAGAGGTAATAGTGGATGCGTTAGTGATTATTTATCAAAACTCGTTGCATTCTGGGGTAGTGCCGGTTGATTGGAAAACGGCTAATGTTACGCCGCTGTTTAAAAAAGGAAGGAGACAAAAGGCGGGTAACTATAGGCCGGTCAGCTTAACGTCTGTAGTAGGGAAAATGCTGGAATCCATTATTAAAGAGGAGATAGCAGGGCATCTGGATAGAAATGGTTCGATCAATCAGACGCAGCATGGATTCATGAGGGGAAAGTCGTGCTTGACAAACATGTTGGATTTTTATGAAGATGTGACTAGGGCGGTTGATGGAGGAGAACCGGTGGATGTGGTGTTTTTGGATTTCCAAAAGGCGTTTGATAAGGTGCCCCATAAAAGGCTACTGAAGAAGATTAGGGCACACGGAGTTGGGGGTAGTGTGTTAAAGTGGATTGGGGACTGGCTATCCGACAGGAAGCAAAGAGTCGGAATAAATGGGTGTTTTTCCGGTTGGAGGAAGGTAACTAGTGGCGTGCCGCAGGGATCGGTACTCGGGCCGCAACTATTTACCATTTATATAGATGATCTGGAAGAGGGGACGGAGTGTAGGGTAACGAAGTTTGCAGACGACACAAAGATAAGTGGAAAAGTGAATCGTGTGGAGGACGGAGAAGATCTGCAGAGAGATTTGGACAGGCTGAGTGAGTGGGCGAGGATATGGCAAATGGAGTATAACGTTGAGAAATGCGAGGTTATACACTTTGGAGGAAATAATAACAAATGGGATTACTATCTCAATGGAAACAAATTAAAACATGCTACCGTGCAAAGGGACCTGGGGGTCCTTGTGCATGAGACGCAAAAGCCCAGTCTGCAGGTACAACAGGTGATCAAGAAGGCAAATGGGATGTTGGCCTATATTGCGAAGGGGATAGAATATAAAAGCAGGGATGTCTTGATGCACCTGTACAGGGCATTGGTGAGGCCGCAGCTGGAATACTGTGTGCAGTATTGGTCCCCTTATATGAGGAAGGATATATTGGCATTGGAGGGAGTGCAGAGAAGGTTCACCAGGTTGATACCGGAGATGAGGGGTTTGGATTATGAGGAGAGGCTGAGGAGATTGGGTTTGTACTCGTTGGAGTTTAGAAGGATGAGGGGGGATCTTATGGAGACTTATAAGATAATGCGGGGGCTGGATAGGGTGGAGGCGGAGAGATTCTTTCCACTTAGTAAGGAAGTTAAAACTAGAGGACACAGCCTCAAAATAAAGGGGGGTCGGTTTAAGACAGAGTTGAGGAGGAACTTCTTCTCCCAGAGGGTGGTGAATCTCTGGAATTCTCTGCCCACTGAGGTGGTGGAGGCTACCTCGCTGAATATGTTTAAAGCGGGGATGGATGGATTCCTGATCGGTAAGGGAATTAAGGGTTATGGGGATCAGGCGGGTAAGTGGTACTGATCCACGTCAGATCAGCCATGATCTTATTGAATGGCGGGGCAGGCTCGAGGGGCTAGATGGCCTACTCCTGCTCCTATTTCTTATGTTCTTATGTTCTTATGCTCCCCACAATCACAACCCCGCCAATTCCCCCAGCCACATGCTCCCCACAATCACAGCTCCTTGCAAAGTTGAGAGGCTGCAGCAGTGCAATTTGCAAGGGCTTTGTGCACATCCTTCAGCTGGAAGTGAGCTGAATGGGCTCGGACCGAGCAGCACCAGAAGACCCAAAGTCAGTGCTGAGACCAGTGTCCGTGCTGCAAGTCAGACATCGGAGACCCTGCTGAGCAACAGTCCCCCACCCCCCACACACTCGCAGAGCTGCCACCGACCCGAGACAGCAAATTGCTCCAACAAAAGGACACCCATGAGTAGCAGAGAGCCGTCGGAAGCTATACACTTACCTCCTCACTACCTCACTAACTGTCACTGACAGAACGCCCAATTTGGACTTTTGTGGAGCATGTCTGTTTTGCGCTGATTCCGGATTGGTGAACGCGGTGGTCAGGGGGATGTGCCAGTAAAGTTGGGTGTGTAGCCAATTAATTGAGTTTAAATGCATTCGAATGCGTATAAATGGCCGTCGCGCCCGTTTTGGTAAAGGGGGAACCGGCGCGGAGGCGGGTGCGGATCACGCTACTTGCCTCACGCCTGACTTTACCAAGTTTTCATGCCTGAAAACGGCCGCAACTTGATGGTAAAATCGGGGCCCTGGTCTCCGGAATCCCTCCAAGTGTCGGTTCCCTGGGACACCCCTGCCTCCACCTGCTGCAGATCTTCAGCTATGAGGTGCTCACCAATGAGTGACCCAGAAGCCTGTCTACTTAGTGAACCCACCATGGTATGAGTGTCTGCGCTGGTGCTGGGTACCGGTGACTGCTGTGATCCCTCTTCAACGTGGGGGCGGGGGGGGGAGCGGGTGGGTGGCATTGGGGCAGGGTGGGGAGGGTGGGTGTCCGAGAAGTTTCCCTTGGAGCTGCTGGCAAGGATTAGATCAGAAACTCCAAGGTATTTTACAAAGTTAGCCTGGACCCTGAATTTTACATTTGATTTTGGCATGTGGGTGACTGTAAGGTGTTCACTTCAGGTATGATTCAGGTGATCCACTCAGGAAGCTTTTATTAAAATAAACTTTATTTACAAACACAGTTAGAATATAACAAAAAGAATTCGCATAACTTTTACCAATTAAATGACTTAAACATGACAAAATATAATTAATAACAGCTAGCTATCCCTATTGTTCCAATTTAGCAGCATCCCCACAGACATGAATCCCTTAGAACCAGTAAGCACAGAAAGCAAAGATGCTTACAAAGGTGTTAGATTTCCAGCCTTTTTGACACCACTGGCGAGTGATCCAGACAGATACTTGTCTCCTAATTCTTATGCAGAACATTCAGAGAAAGCTCTCGCCCCAAACAGTAGAATCTCAGAGCAAAACACTTTTTTCTTGGCAGATTTCAGTCTCCACTCCAAGCAGTGCAAGAAATACAGAGAAAGTAACCTCTCTCTAAAGATCCCAAAAAACAGGCTGCTTTGAGTTATCTGTGAAAACTTGTCTCACACAGTCATGTGACCTTACCTGTCAATCAACCTAATCATGCCCTACTCTGCAAAATCCCAGGGGAAAACACAAAATAAGAGAACCCAGCAATTGTTCAGATTAAAGCAAATATTGTAGCAATTATTATCAATTAGGCGGCTGCAGTAATAACACAGTATTCTTGTGTACAGACAGAACAATCGCAATAACAGATCCTGCACAAAAAAAGTGACAAAATGCAATTTTTAAAGGAACAATATCTTCACAATGCTCTAGCCTGGTGGGTCCAGGGGGCACGAGGATGGTCCAGCCTGTTCGGCTGCTTTGCCTGGAAGAGAAGGGAGATGGAAGAGAAGGGAGTCCATAGGGGGTAAAAGAGGGAACATAGTTTACTCATTTGAATCGTGGCAAATGACAGCATGTCTTGAGGATTCTCACATCTGTCAGTTGCCCCCACTTCACCCCAGGTGCGCTCTTCCTCCTCCCCAGAGATGTCTCCTCAAATGGTGTGAGGGTTCTGAGCTCCGGCATTACTCTGGCTGGGCATGCTTGCTCACGCTTGTTGTGGTTGATTTTGTCCTGCAGTGACACAGATAGGGTGAGTATAGATGGGAGTGTTGACATTTAAAATGGTGCTGAGGTGTGGCAGGTGTGGGATGAGCATGGCAACGAGTAGTGGAACATGGTGATTGGGGAAAGGGGCCTCCTTACAGGTGTTGACAAAGCCCAAAGTGGCTGGGTGGGAGATAAATGTGGAGGTGGGAGAGATGTGCGAGAGGGTCCTGAAAAAGGCTGCATGAAGACCACTTACCATGGCTGTGTGCTGGAGATCGTTCATCTTCTTGTGGCACTGCTGTCCTGTCCTCTTCTGCAGCAAGCTGCCACTGCATCCCAATCGGGGGTGGTGACCTTGGTGGGAAGCCTTCGCCTGGAGCGGAGATAGAGTGCACCCCACCTCTGCTCCACTCCATCAAGAAGACTGGTCAGGGATCTGTCTGAGAAACACGGTGCGGGCGTCCTGGCTGCCATCCCCTGCAGTAGCTGTGCAATTAGAGGCAGGCCACTGCGGGCACGGCATTATTCTCGTGGCCATAAAAACTTTTGTCAATGAGGCTCAAAATCCTGCCAGAAATTAAACTGAAGCCATTGGCGATTTTCATCCATTTTTCTCTCCGGAACCAATACTCTGCCAGATTCTGGTAAAATCGCCCCCCCTAGAGTTTTACAGCACATAAAGAGGCTCTTCATCTGATCGTGTCTGCGCCAGCCATCAAGGACCTATCTATTCTCAACCCATTTCCAGCATTTGGTCCTGAGCCTTGTATGCTGTGGTGTTTCAAATGCTCATCTAAATACTTCTTAAATATTGTAAGGATTTCTGCCTCCACCATCATTGCAGGCAATGAGTTCCAGATTCTCACTACCCTCTGGATGAAAAAGCTTTTTCTCAAATCCCATCTCAATCTTCTGTCCCTTACCTTAAATCCACACCCCCTGATATTGACCTCTCTACTAAGGGAAAAGATTCTTCCTGTTTACCCTATCTATATCCCTCATAATTTTGTACAACTCGGTCAAGTCCTCCACTTCTCTATTCTATGGAAAACAATACCAACCTAACCAGCCTACCTTCATTTTGAAACGCTGCACCCAGACAACATCCTGGTGAATCCCATCGACATCATCTCTAGCGCAATCACATAGAAACATAGAAACATAGAAAAACTACAGCACAAACAGGCCCTTCGGCCCACAAGTTGTGCTGAACACATCCCTACCTTCTAGACCTACCTATAACCCTCCATCCTATTAAGCTCCATGTACTCATCCAGGAGTCTCTTAAAAGACCCTATTGAGTTCGCCTCCACCACCACTGACGGCAGCCGATTCCACTCGCCCACCACCCTCTGTGTGAAAAACTTACCCCTAACATCTCCCCTGTACCTACCCCCCAGCACCCTAAACCTGTGTCCTCTCTTAGCAGACATTTCCACCCTGGGAAAAAGCCTCTGAGAGTCCACCCGATCTATGCCTCTCAACATCTTATACACCTCTATTAGGTCTCCTCTCATCCTTCGTCTCTCCAAGGAGAAAAGACCGAGCTCCCTCAGCCTATCCTCATAAGGCATGCCACTCAATCCAGGCAACATCCTTGTAAATCTCCTCTGCATCCTTTCAATCTTTTCCACATCCTTCCTATAGTGAGGTGACCAGAACTGAGCACAGTACTCCAAGTGGAGTCTGATGAGTGTCTTATATAGCTGCATCATTATCCCCGGACTCCTAAACTCAATCCCTCGATTGATGAAGGCCAGCACACCATACGCCTTCTTAACCACCTCCCCCACCTGCGGGGCCGATTTTAGAGTCCTATGGACCCGGACCCCAAGGTCCTTCTGATCCTCTACAGTACTAAGAGTCTTTCCCTTTATATTGTACATCCTTCCTATAGTGTGGCTACCAGAGCTGCACACAGTACTCTAGCTGAAGCCTATTGAGCATTTTATACAGATCCATCATAGCCTCCTTGCTCTTAAATTCTATCTCTCGGCTAATGCCTCAGGCAAGGATCCCTGATGCCTTCTTAACCACCTTATCTACCTGTGCTGCTGCCTTCAGGCATCTATGGACATGCATCCCAAAGTCCCTCTGGTCCTCTGTACTTCCTAGCATCCTACCATCCATGGTGTATTCCCTTGCCTTGTTAATCCTCCCAAAATGCATCATCTCACACTTTTCAGGGTTAAATTCCATTTGCTATTGTTCTGCCCATCTGACCAGCCAATCTATATCATGCAATAGAATTATCATAGAACCCCTACAACGCAGAAGGAGGCCATTCAGCCCATCAAGTCTGCACTGGCTCATAACCCCACGTATTTACCACGCTAATCCCCCAAACCTACACATCTTTGTGGCACAAAGAGGCAATCCACCACAGCCAATCCACCTAAACTGCCCATCCTTAGGCTGTAGGAGGAAACCGGAGCACCTGGAGGAAATCCACGCAGACACAGGCAGAAAGTGCAAACACCGCACTGACAGTCACCCAAGGCCAGAAATGAACCTGAGTCTCTGGCGCTGTGAGGCACTGTGCCACCTTGCCGCCCCATATCATGCTGTAACCTAAGGTTTTCCTTCTCGCTATTTGCAACACCCGCAATTTTCCTGTCATCTGCAAATCATACCTCCCACATTCATATCTAAATCATTAATGCACACTACAAGCAGCAAGGGACCCAGCACTGATCCCTGCAGTGCACCATTTCCACATTGTTATGTTTAAACATACCTATCAGGATTTAGTGAACATAAATCTTATGTTTCTTGTTGAAAAATCAAAACACAATCTATGTTTTTGCAATCCTCACAATACAAAAAAACTCCAAGGTATGAATTTTTACATAACGTCTTTTCAGCAAAATCCTCCTTTAACCATCTAATTAAATAATATGAAGTAATTTTAGTCCCTACTCTTGTGTATCTCTCTTAGACACTTCAAAATATTTCACTGAATTATTTAGGTTTTAATTCTACTTGTAGCTCTGCTCGCTTGTTTCTTTCAGCTCCAATCCCTCAGTATTTGACCTCAAAGGTTCAAATTAATTCAGAAATATTTTCTCCCTGTCACACACTCTGCTATATGTCTCCATCCAGCCTCACTACTCTGCGTTCTCGCTCCTGTAGCTTTCCGCTTTCTGCCGATTGTCCAACCATGCCACTGGCTCTATTAGTAGCAGTGATCCCTCCCCGAGGACAACTCAATCCTCGTGCTCCTTCCCCCATCCCACAAGGGTTTTGGCATATTTTATTGAAGCTCTCTGGAGGTGCCTCCCTGAGCTTGTGAGGTGCATTCTCTTCTCACTCAAAAGCCCAACTGTCAGAGGCAGTGGTCCGATTGGTGGAGTGCAGGGCATGTGCAAGCCAGTACTTTAAAACAAGAAGGCAGGTGATTGGTAGAAGGGCCAGACTGCAGGTGTGGAGGGAGATGTCAGCGAGGGTCCTCCCCACGTCTCTGCCTTTCCATCTCTGCTGTGAATGTCTTGTTGGTACAGCGTACTATACCATACCAGCTTACTTTCACCTCTGGATTCATCTATAAGTACAAAGTTATAAAATAATCCTGCTATAAAGATGGAGTTAAAAGATTAAAAAGTGTGATTCTCCTATGATGTAGGGATTAATAATTAAAAGCATAGTTCATTTGTTGGACAAAGATTGAAGAAGTTAATAAACATGCCTGTGCATTGTTGTGTCCTGAAGGACATTAACATAAAATGGCACAGGATATGGTCTTTCCTCTAATACAAGGATGAGTACAGGAAAAAAAGCAAAATACCGAAGATTTTCCTTTTAGCAGAGCTTCTTCAAGTAAGGCAACCTTCAGCTCTGAAGAAGAATCATACGGACTTGAAATTTTAACTCAGTTTCTCGCTCCACTGATGCTGCCAGAGCTGTTGGGTTTTTACACCATTTTCTGCTTTTATTCATGAAAATACAGGATTGCGTTAATTGGCAACCATGTGAAACATGTCTCTCTGGGTCCCACTGCCACATTAGTGGGGTCACTCACAATTTGTGCCCCAGAGAGCAGAACTGCAGTCATCTGGGTAAAATTCAGCCCATAGTGTGGCTCAGTGGTAATGCTCTTTTCAGAATGTCAGTGGCTTAAACCTCCACTTAAAAAGCATGAGCTCATAATCTTGGTTGGATGCGACTGCAGTACTGTTGAAGGCATCTTTAAAATTAGGAAAAGAACAACCCAATGCTGCTTACATCCTTGTCAACATGTTCTAACTATCAACTACTAAGAAGATTGTTAGACATAGGCTTCTACTAATTAGCACAGTATCTTCCAATGTAGACATACTGGCCCCAATATTTAGAGGGATGTGGAGATGGTGTGGGGAGAGGCTGTAATTGGCCAAAGAAACCAAGAAGGCCAGAGTTGTGGAGGCCCTACTGATCTTACGGGCAGGTTTTCATTTAAATAAGTTGATTCAGCCTCCCAACCAATAATTGGCCAACTGACAGCCTGATCAGTGGATGGAAGTAGTTGGTGCCTGGAAAATATGGGAACAGTCCCCCCGGAGTTTTGAGGTTCGGGTCTCAAGATCACGAACCTGAGAAGAGTGTTGATGGGGGTGACCAGGAGGGTAACAAATGAAGGTGCGAATGGGAGGGTCTTAACACTATTGGAAGATAGAGGTAGCCCATTCAAGAGAAGCCCTTTGTTTCATAGTGAAGCCCCGAGGAACACTCTTGCCCACAACTCTGGTCCACATGGAAGCCTGAAAAATAATTTTAAAATTACTAACTGCACTGGACCTCTTCCAGCCCTGGATGCAGCTCCTGCCAGGTTAATAGTAATGTCCCTCCCTAAGTTCAGGTCTCTGAATGATGGTACAGATCGGGCCATGTTACCCTCATTGGTTAGGGCTTCACAGCGTCAGACCCTGCTTCCTTCCTGTAATTACCCATCTCAATTGGTCAAAACATTAGTTTAATATGGAAGATAGTTACTTTGGTGATTTTAGTTTAAAACATAGATGTTTTTTAGCAGGCATTAATTAATGCCAGAAATGAAACAAAGGTGGCTTCTTCCAACTGCAAGATTAGAATATTGGAAGGCAACATTGTGGCTCCAACAAGAAATGGTTTATTAACTAATATAACATATATAATACAAGGGTCTTGCAGAACTAATACACAGGTCTACTGTCTTTAAATCTTTTTAGGACCTCTGCTAGATTTACGCTGTGATCCTCAAGGGACACTCCAGTAATTAGGACATCATCCACGTACACCACCACTTTGGGAATGCCCTGCAATAAACTTTCCTTCATTCTCCTCAGCCTGTGGAAAGTGCCACAGGCTCAGGAGACTCCAAAGGGTAAACATCTGTATTGATATAACCCTTTGTGAGTCTTAATAGTAACCAACCTCTGAGAATCTTCATCCAACACCAGCTGCTGGTATGCGTGACTAAGATCTAACTTGGTGTACTTCAGGTCCCCTGCTAATTTTGCATAGAGGTCCTCTATATGCGGAATTGGGTATCTATCTATCTAGGCTCCTTGGTTTTCAGGTAATTTATAGCCCCCACAGATTTTCACAGTATGATCTGGATTCAAAATAGGTATTATGGGTGCAGCCCATTCAGAGAGCTGTATGCTTTTTGTGGCACCCAAGTCTTCCAATCTTTCTCACTCCACTTGTACTTTATGATGTAGTGAATAAGGCACTGGACAGGCTCAGAAGAATTTAGGCATAGCCTCAGGATTCAATTAAATTTGGGCTTTTGCTCCTTTTATTCATCCCAGTTCCTTCTAGAAAACCTTCGAGTATCTGCACAGGAGCTCTTAAAAACCTCCATCCCATATATTCAATATCTCCAGCCAATCTACTTTTATATGTTTCAACCAGTCTCGATATATGAGACAAGGTCTGTGACCCTCAATCACTATTACTGGGTCTGTGCTGTCTGGTTCATGTAGGATACCGTTACTGTAACTGTCTTCAGCATCTCTCCAATATTGATTGATAAAATGGCTTCTGAACTATTCGCCCTTAAAGGTTGAAGACGTTTCTGGAGGTATCTGAATGCATGTTTGCTCATGTTCATTGCTATGGCTCCTGTGCCGACCTCCATCTTCAGAGATGTGCTGTTGGCCATCAGGGTTATTTCTATAGTTGGCATCTTGTTGAGTTGAACCTGGTTTAAAGTATAAGTTATGGATCCCTTTTTGGGCTCCTCAGCCAGTTGTTTTAACAGGTTCATCTGACTGTCGTTTTTTTGTGTGTGTTCTGTCCTGCCTGCTTCTTTCTGCAATATGCTTATAAATGACCCTTCCTCTTGCAATGGAAACCTCTTCACTAGGTTGTAATTTTGTGGGCCACATACTATGACTAGGCCTTTCATTTTTTCTTTGATCTCAGTAGGCTTGAAGAAATAATGCAACCTTTAGATATATTGTCCCCAGTTCTCAAATTCTAGGCCAAATGGCTCTATCTTCTCTATTAAAGAACAAACAACAGTACAGCACAGGAACAGGCTCTTTGGTCCTCCAAGCCTGAGCCGATCATAATGCTTGCCGAAACTAAAGCCATATGCACTTACAGAGTCCATATCCTTCCATTCCATTCCTATTCATGTATTCGTCTAGATGCCCCTTAAATGCAGCTATCGTACCTGCTCCCACCACTTCCCACGGCAGCGCATTCCAGACATTCACCATCCTCTGTGTAAAAAAACTTGCCTCGCACATCTTTAACTTTTCCCCACGCTCCTTAAACCTATGTCCCCTAGTATTTCACTTTGCTACCTTAGAAAAGAGCATCTCGCTATCCACTCCACCCATGCCACTCTTAATCTTGTAAACCTCTATCAGGTTGCCCCTCAACCTCCGTCGTTCCAGTGAGAACAAACCGAGTTTATCCAACCTCTCCTCATAGCAAATACCCTCCAGACCAGGCAACATACTGGTAAACCTCTTCTGTAACCTCTCCAAAACATCCACATCCTTCTGGTGGTGTGGTGACCAGAATTGTACAAAATACTCCAAATGAGGCCTAATGAAAGTTCTGTACAGCTGCAGCATGACCTGCCAGTTTTTATACTCAATGCCCCGACGGATGAAGGCAGCATGCCGTATGCCTTCTTGACTACCTTATTCACCTGTGTTGCCACTTTCAGTGATTGGTGGACAGTTGGAGAGCCTGTTTCTGTATTTGTTTCTTCTTTGCTTCTCCTTAGCTTCAACAATCACTTCCTCTCCCCGCAGTTGTGCACTGCGAGCTCCCGACAACTGACATAGTTTTTCCTTGTCTCCAGTATGATATATTAGAAGGAGACACATTGTGGCTCCAATAAGAAATGGTTTGTTAACTAATCTAATATATATACAAGATAAGGGTCTGACAGAAATAATATACAAGTCTACTCTCTTCTCCTCCCTGGCTCCAACTGAGGATCCTCCCCTCCCAGGACACAAGTCCTTGATCCCAACTGGCTCGGCTTCCTGTGTGGCCTCTCCATAGGGTCTAGCCTGATCATGTGGCCCATAAAGGATCATCCCCTTAAAGAAGCCACATTTCCACAAACACAATAAACTAATAGAAACAAAGATAGATAATGGCACAGAAGAAGACAATTCATGTCTGTAAAACTGCATAACTAGTCAATTTCTGAAATTGCAAGATAGCAAAATTCACAATATCAGTTTAATTATGCAAGAAATAGAGGGACTTTGTGGTCCTAATGCTGTCTGACTTTTACTGAAACAGTTGTTACTGCAGATTCATCTGATAGGTTCAAAAGTAGAATAACTGTAATTCTTCTTTTTAGGCAGTCCAATGGGGTTGAGGGTGATTTGCTTTCACACTAAAAACTAGTTCTCAGGTGCCTGAGGAGTCCAATGTGCTACCAACAGTCTCTGCCACTGTCAGGGCAGATGGGGTTGAAGAAGTGGGGTGGGGAGATGGGGAGAGGGGTGGTTTGGGATGCTGAGATTACTATACATTGCTTTCTCTGTTGACGCTTGGTTTCATCTTGCTCTTGGTGATGAAACGCAAGGTGTTCAGGTCCTTCCCAGATGCTTTTCCTCCACTTCAGGTGGTCTTGGACCAGGGATTCCCAGGTGTCGGTACAAGGGTGTCCTAGAAGTATTTCCACTGCCCTCCTGGAGCTTGCTTGCCCTGTCAAAGCTCTGAGTGGAGCACTTGTTTTCGGAGTCTTGTGTGGACAATATGACCCGCCAACTGGAGCTGATTGAGCATAGTCCGGAATAAATGTGTGAGGAGTAACTTTAATTTGTTTCTCCAAAGATATCCTTAAATTGCCATACCACACCACTGAAACATATTGTAATTGGTGTTACCTAGGCAACTTCTTAAGGATTTTGTTAATTAGCAATTTATATTGCATCTGTTGTTGCAATTTGCTACTCTGAGTAGTTAACCTCGATTTATTTTCACTCCTGAATAACCAACAACAATGAAACATCCTGCATCACTTTTTTCAAATCTTCTTTCTTTTTAAGGTTTTTTTTATTTTGTTCCCTTTTTATATAATTATATACAACGTGTCGTAGATTTCCTTTTTGTTCTGGAGATAAAGCAAAAGGTTTTTTTTGTCTAAACTGGTAGAGTTTTTAAGACGCAGCACCATACAACAAAGAATGGAATGCTGTCTTTGTATGCATTGCTGACGACACCCTCACCTGTTGTTTGTCTGTAGATATACGAGGGTGGAATTTCTGCACAAAGTTTTTTGAATCTTTCAACATAATGCTGAAGGAGGAGTGATTGAAACTAATGCTGGAATTTTACCGCCTCGCCCGCCTGAGACTCGTAAGATCCCGCCCGAGGCCAACGGGGAATGCTGCCCTGTGAGCCTCACCTGCCGTGATTCCGGGGCGGGTGAGGCAGGAAAACTCTGGCCTAAGTGGAAACAATGGCCGGAATTCTGTGACTTTTAAGAGGTGTCTTGACAAACGCATGAATAGGATGGGAATAGAAGGATATGGTCCCTGGAAAGGTAGGGGGTTTTAGTTCAGTCAGGCAGCATGGTTGGTGCAGGCTTGGAGGGCTGAAGGGACTGTTCCTGTGCTCTCATTTTCTTTGTTCTTTATTCTCTGACCTCACCTCTGGCTGGGATACTCCAGTCCCGCTGCAGTGAATGGAGATTTGGCTCAGTGCAAATTCTTCACTCTTGCCGGGAGCAGTGACAGGGCACACAACACCAGACAATTCTGGCCAATGATAGTCACTTTTTGCCATTTCTGTTTCGGAATATCGGACACAGGAGTTGATTATTCAGTTCCTCTGGCCACCACACCATTCAAGTGAATCATCCTTGATTTATACCTCAACTCTTTACCCACATGCACTCCATATCCCTCACTTAACAAAATTCAATTATTCTCAATCTTAAAATCTCAAATTGGCCTCCCATCCACAGCTTTTGTGGGAGAGAATTCTGAATTTTTTCGATCTTCCACCAACAGAAGAAACCCATATAAATTCCAGGTAACAAGGTGTTATACAGCTTTAATTTAAACATCTTCCAAACATTCCAGTTTAATGAGACAAACAAGGACAGTAATTCAATTTTTTCTTTATTCATCACTTCTCGTACCAACTCAAACATAAACAGTTGCAACTCATTAACTCTTCACTGAACTTTAACTCTTAAACTGCACTTCAACTTTAACTGAACATCAACTTTAACTATTTAACTGAAAATAGATAATACCAAGTTTCGGAAAACCTTGGCCAAGAAATATCCTCGATGTACAATCTACCTTCTCTCTGAAATATTCTTCAGTGTACAAGCTTTGTTGTGATGGTTGTTCTCTTGGAGTTATCACCGCCAAACAAAGAACTTACATGTCTTTTATCCACAATTCTCCACTTGCTTCCGGAAGATTCTCTCATCCAGCCAATTGTGTCACCAGAAACTAATCACATGACTTGACCATCCAGTGAAATTACTCTTGAACGACACCATGATGCTTAGTTCATTTTACATGTCCCATACATAATAGCCATATAAATCAGAGCCACATTGTCTCAGTTAATGTGAACAACTTCCCTGATCTGACCAACACAGGAAGCTTCAAATCACATCTCCCAGACCAGACCCGCTTTATGACCTGCATCTGATTTTAATCTATAAGTTGACCAAAATTCCCAGCATGCTTCACTAAGCCAGAATAGCTATTTTAAAGCCACTATTGCCAATATTGTTGTTAAATCATTGTTGCAGCCGTTCTTTCTCCGTCCACACAAGGCGCTGATGTACATGCCCAACTCATACAGTTATGCATAGCTTGAAAGAAGCTATATTTTTTCCAGTTTTTACAACTGAGTATAAGTTGTGCAATGAGTTTAGATGCTGTCATAATGTAAATCCATGAACAAGTCTGACAGGAAGATGTAGAATAAATCTACCTACTATTTTTAAAACCAAGTTTAGAGACTAATAAAAATAGGTCCCTCTCTTGTCTTAATTAATCAGTACAAAAAGGTTCCACTGGACCCTGCAATGATTTGTTGAATTGAATGAATATCAAATGATATGCTTCAATACACACAGAATCATTGTCATTACAATACAAAAAGAGGCCCTTCAGTCCATCATATCTGCACTGGCCATCAAGCACCTATCTACTCTATTCCCATTTTCCAGCACTTGGTCCATAGCCTTGTATACCTTGCTCATCCAAATGCTTCTTAAATGTTGCAAGAATTTCCACCTCTCCCACCCTTTCAGGCAGTGAATTCCAGAGTCCCACCACCCTCTTGGTGAAAAGGTTTTTCCTTCAAATCTTCTCTTTGTTTTTTTTTTCATTTTCCCATTCATGAAACTTTTAATCAATATTAGCACATTTCTCCACAAATTTAGTCAGCAAGGTAGTTGTATTTAAAATATCTCATATTGTACTAGACCAAGGATTCAGTAAAATATCTGCTAGGATGACTGCACAGCACAATTTTGCCATTGAAAGAAGGATTAACTGGAAATTAAACATTGAGGAAAACAATGGGGTTCCAGGCGTATATGAAGAGAGGGAAGAAAGCAGAGTGAGATGGAGATCAGGATATTCACTGCCATCACCCCCAATTTGAACTGCTGGCTGCTCATTTTGCAGTCAAACAACTGAAATCTGCCCAATAATGTGGGATTATAATCTGGTTAAGTGCTTCTTATATATTTTCTGCCTTATCAACTTGTTCTGCATCACGAGTGAATGATGCTTCACTTGGTGACCCTTTCTCAACCATGTTCATTCACTATCTCAACAGTGTCTGCAGCTGAGCTAGTACTGGTTACACAAGTGCTTCATGCAAGGTGGTGCTATGCAGTACTGCAGTTTACTTTAGACAAGTGTGCAGCAATAAATTGGAACAGCTGGGTAGAGTCCCCACAAGACAACCTGATCTTGCTGGAAATTCTGGGAAATGCCACAAATGGTCAATAGCGCTACTTCTCCAGAAATTCCACCAAGTACCTGCCAAAGTTACGGTGGGATATCAATTAGTACCACCCCCACCGTCCCGCCACTTTGGAAAAAAATCCCCTTCAAAATCAGGTTCAAACAAAAGATTGCTTCAATAGGATAAGAATGTCCATCAAGTGCAGTTGCAGTGGAAGGCAGTAACACAGTTTCGAGAATAAGGATTGTCACTTTTCAGTATCTTGACTTCAAAATCTGCCTCCCCAATAGTTTCTACACTCTTTCAAGGGAAACTGTTTATTTCCTGTGAGGATTTCTAGAATATCATGCACCATTTTGACTGGAAGCAGGCACTACTGCTACAACAAAGTTCCTTTCTAGGAGCAGCACATTCTAAATGAGATTGCATTGTCTTTGTGATATAAAACTTTATTGGAACAGACCTCTCCACTTGTCAGTAAAAGTGTAAGCCAAGAAAGTTTAACTTGTTCCACCATAATTATTCCTGCACTTTCTGCTGTGTGTAAGAGGAAACGCAAAAGAGAAACATTTTCTCCTCATCCGGTAGCCCTGAAGAGACAGGCAAGAGGCACATCCCATATACTATGGCCTCCATGGTGGAAGAGGATGTATCTCTGGAAAGGAAAGTTAACATATCTCTGTGCTTCCGATCCTGAAGACTACTTCGGTATTGCCACCCCAACTCCCGCACTCCCCAACATCAGAACCTGGAAAATAATGTCACCTCATATCTGGAATCCAGTTCTTGAGTCTGTGCCCCATGTGGAACAAAAAAGATCTAAAACTGAGTGGTTTTGGTGGAACCCAAACTAAGCAACACTGAATTGGTTATTGCTAAGTTAATGCTGCTTGATAGCATTATTGATGGCCCCTTCTGACACTTTGCTGATGAATGAGAGTAGATTGATAGAGTAGAAAATGCCTGGGTGTGTCGTCCTGCTATTCAAGACTTTTTGTGATGGGACTGAAGTGTTTTGATCCATTGGTTGTGGGATCCTTTAACATTACTGGTTCCAATATTTAGCATACATGTAGTCCTATGTTGTAATTTGGCAAATTAGTACCTCATTTTCAGGTATGCATGGTCACATATGGTATGCTCTTTGGCACTCTTCACTGAGTGAAGGTTATCATTGAGGTTGGTTATCTGGCTTGATGATGATAGAGAAGTGAAGGATATGCTGCTCCATTACTTTGCAGTTTATAGTGATGTCCTACTTCTGCAGCTGGTGCCTCATGGCACCCCATGGATGCTTAGTGTTGAGCTACTAAATCTGTCCTTCATCAATCCAAATAGTTGCCACACAGTGTTATGGAATCTATCTACACTGTGATCTCCACAAGGACTGTGAGGTGATCACCCCTACCAATGCTGACATGGACAGATGGATATGTAAAAAATAGATTAGTGAAAATGAAGACAAGTAGCAGCCTCGTGTTGGTTCTCTCACCACCTGCTGCAAGGCCAATCTGGCAGCTGTGCCCTTCAGGGTTTGGTCAAATATAACCACCTGGACAAGTTGGCTCCCCAGAAAGTCGTGGTGAAGCAGATGAGTATTTACGATGATAAAAACAAAAGTTTTATTTCCAGATTCTTTTTTGTTTTAAATTCTAATTCTCAGATTGCCCTGATGGGATTTCAGCTTGTCTGGATTTTTGAGATCAAATCCTTCAGAAAACTTGCACACAGGATTGAAGTTTTAAACCAGCATAGTAGTATCATAGCCCCAGGCTTATTTTAGAAATATATTTCAATGCTTGGTTGTCAAATCAAAATTTTCATATGCCTAAATCCCATCACTGCATAAAATGTTATTATGTTTTTATGAAGTAGAAAGAGTGGCCATTCATCAGCAATGTATATAAATTTCAGCCACTATGCTCATAAAGTTTTATGGAAATCAAACTCCTCTTAAAGCAAAAAATAATCAGAAGTAGAGTTATCAAGTTGAATGTAATCTTTTATGTAGCAATTGACAGTCAGTAACCAAAAAATAGTACAGGCAGTTGTTTGCTTACTATATTAAACTCTGGAAATGAGATTCGAATTATTTGATAGCTAAGATTGATCCGATACAATTGACAATATTATGATCCAACATTATTTGATTTGTCAGTGCACGTAGAGATATGTTGCCATATATCACATATGTGGGGGTCCTTTAGCTGACATGAAAAGGATCAGTTACAAGGAAAACTGACAATCATGAATCGCATCATTTATGACATTTAGATTTCTTTGCTTAAAGCCTTAAATTTCCACTGTGCAAGAGCCAAAATCAATATTATATCAAAGCTTAACACAAATTGCAAGACAAAACTGACCCTTTTCAGACATTTTCAATTTGTTGCTGCCTCCATCACTACCCCAGATTGTATGTGAGGTGCTCTTCATCTTGTGCCTCCCATTCTATTGGTGAATGAAACTGCATCGATGTGTGTGGATCTGCCCTGGTGGGTGGTGTGCTGACCTTAGGCCAGAAGTGGGGATGTTCGGTGATGATGGCACATTGTTCAATACCATTTCTGACTCTTCAGATACTGAAGCAATCCATGCCAAGCAAAAGCTGGAGAACCAGGTGCTGATAACTGGCAAGTAACATTTGCACCAAACAAGTGCCAGGCAATTACCATCTCCAACAAGAGAGAATCTAACTATTCTGTTTTGATATTCAACGGCATTACCACTGCTGAATCCCCCACTATCAACATCAATGGGATTACCATTGGCTATATAAAAACTATGGCTACAAAAGCAAGTCTGAAGTTCCTTTTCAATCCTGACATGGAACTATATTGCCATTCTTCCATTGTTGTTGGGCCAAAAACCTTGAGCTATCTCTTCCTCGTAAGACTGTGAGTGCACTACATGCACCACAACAATTCAAAAAATGGCAAACCATAATTTTCTCAAGGGAAATTAGCAATGAACAACAAATCCTGCCCTTGCCAACAATTTTCACATACCATGAAAGCATTTTTAAAAAGTGACAGTGCATTCACTTAGTGCTTGTTCTTCCTCTATTAGGTTGTAAAGTGCCTAATCAGAAGATGCCCTCGGGACTCAACATTCTAGAATCATAGGACCCCCACAGTGCAGAAGAGGCCATTCAGTCCATTGAGTCTGCACCAACCCTTCAAAAGAGCAGCCTACTTAGGCGCAATCTCTTGCCCAAACCCTGGAACTCTGCATATTGATCAAGCCCAGTATCTAACATGCACAGCTTTACACTGTGGGAGGAAACCCACACAGACACGGGGAGAATGTGCAAACTCCATATGTTCTGCACTCCACTCATTATAAACATTGAGCACAACAACTTTAAAGTGTGACCTTCTCCTCCCTCTTAAATAGCTCATGCATTTATTATCCCAATGCTAAAACCCTCTATTCCCCCCCCCCCACCCCCTTGTCCCCCCCACATATACATTGAGTCATCTGTCTCTTATTCTTAAGGTTGCTACATCTTGTAATCGCTCCCAGCGATAATATCCGACTCATTTTCCGTCTCTTTATTTCTGATGAAGAGTCAAATGGAACATTAACTCAAGTTTCTCTCCCTACAGATGCTGGCAGAGCTGTTAACTTTTTCCAGCATTCTCTGTATTTTTTTTCCCTTCTAAGAAGCAAGTTAGGAAAATGCGGCACTAACTCTCAATTCTCACCCCAAGTTATTTCTAATGAAGCGTTTGCAATTGCTTGATGACATGTTGTGCATTTGTAGCATTTTCTCAATTTCCAACATTTCCATGTATTTATTTGTTTTTTTATTTTTATGAATAATAAATTAGTATAACAGCGTGATTTTTCAAATATAAGCTGCTGTCAATTATATGGTGCAGAAATAGTCCAGTGAAATGAAGTTAGTTTAAAGATATCAAATCAAATTTTGCGACTCAAAATAAAAAAAAGTACTATTTCATTTTGTGAAAACTATAAAGCTTTTATAATTGTAATTTTATAGGAGAATTATTGCAGAATCATAAAAAACAGCACATGTGTCTTTAAATAAGCTTTTAGAATTATTTCAAGGTTCAGTATTATGGGCTGATGTGGATGCAAATAAAAGCACATTTGGTCACGGAGAAACATACAACTTAGATTTCACTGCAAGGAATGGTTTAATGTAATTAAACTGCAAGCTGGTTGTTAAAAAGCTGTGCATGAATACTCGTGATAAACTGATTGACAATGTATTGCACATATGCAATTGGAAAACGATGAAAACACAATGCGAAGTAGAGAGAATCATAAAATCCCTAGAGTGCAGAAGGAGGCACCTGGCCCATCGAGTCTGCACCAGTTCCCTGAAAATTCTTTATGGCTCACTGGTCTGTTTAAGTTTACTTTAACCTCCTTGTGAGTTTTGACAATTTGTCCTCATCTATTTTATTAATCTGTTTCATTTATTGAAAATTTATACAGCATTATGTCACTCTATTTTGGAATAAATTACATTTCCTCAGACCTTTGATTCCCAAGACTGTAGAGTGAATTTGCTTAGCGCCCCCATAACATCAGTGTGAACAGGATTTCAGCCATATTGGCTGAGCAGTTCTGAGGAAATTCCCGGCCCTGGTATAATCATTTAAAGCTCCATTCTCAAATTGGTAATGTTATGAGGGAACAGTAGCCGAGTGGTTATCTTACTGGATTAAAAATCCAGAGGCCTGGACCAATGCAAGAGTTCAAATCCCACCATGGCAATTGGGGGAATTTAAATTCAATCAATAGCTCTGCAATAAATAGCTAGTTACATCAATAATGACCATCAAATACTGAGTTCTTGCAAAAACCTATCTTCACTAATAACCTGCAGGGAAAGAAATCTACCACCCATACCTGGTGTAACCTGTGGATCACTCCAGACCCACAGCAATGTGCTTCACTCTTAATTGTCCTCTGAAAAAAACACTGCAAGCTGCTTAATAGTATCAAACTGCTGCTAGAAAAGGAATGTGAGTGTACCTATATCACATGGACAGCAGCAGTTCAGGAAGGTGGCTTGCTACCGCCTTCTCATGGCCAATTAGGGATGGACAATAAATACTGACCTCGCCAGTAATGTTGCGTGGCACAACAGTACAGTAGTTAGCACTGCTGCCTCACAGCGCCAGGGCCCCAAGTTCAATTCCGACCCTCGGTCACTGTCTGTGTGGATTTTGCACATTCTCCCCGTGTCTGTGTGGGTTTCCTTCAGGTGCTCCAGTTTCCTCCCACACTCCAAAGATTTGTATTTAGGTGGGTTGGCCATACTAAATTGTCCCTTAGTGTCCAAAAGGTGTGCATATTAAGGGGATCAGCGGGTTAAATGCATGGGGTTACGGGAATGGAGCGGGGTGTGGGTCTAGGTAAGATACTCTGTCGGAGAGTTGGTACAGATTCGATGGGCCAAATGGCTTATTTCTGCACTGTAGGGAATCTATGTTCAATGTTCACATCCCAAGAATGAATTTCAAAAGAAGTGCTTCATATGGTTGATGACCAATACTAGATGGAGACCTTAAACATAACCAGCAAGAAGTTCCGTGAGTATCCTTCTGATCCATTGCTGTAGCTTTGTAAGGGCATCAAAATTCCTGGGAAAAAGCATCTCAAAACAGTTGTTTGCTGATCAGTTGAAGTTGCAGGGAGAGATCAGATTGGATTTGTATTCTATTCTATTCCTTTTTTAAAAATCATGCCAGGACCTCACTTGTTTATTATTTTACTGCAGCCGTGCAGTCGGCCGATAGTCTCAATGACCTTGCCACAATAACTCCTCAGTTCACATTCCTGAGTGGTTTGTTACATAAAACAGTTGCTTCCAACATATATTCTCTTTCCAGCTACTTGTACCCATACCAATTACTTTACTTTTTTCTGCAATGAATTATATTTATCAACTACTAGCTCATCCCAAAGACAGCCATTTGAATCTGATTGTACTTTTCTCAATATTGAATCTCGGTCAAATTTTAATTCTCTGCAGGTTTTGTTATTTTGTTTCAGATGCTTTTATTCAATTAGTTTCTATAAATTATTTACTTCAGCCAATATTATCTCCATTGCTGCCTCAGAAAAGTTTTGGGCTTTGTTGATTATATACCGCTAGTTCCTCCTTCTGCCACCTATTTGCGTCATCCAAGTCACACTCTATCTACATGTCTCTCTCTAAACTTCTGAGTGTTCAGCTGTGCATCTGACCATCAGCTGGGGCAAGTGGCCCAAATTTCCTACCCACCCGTTGGTGGAGAGCAGGTCATGAACAGCCCACTCACAGAAATTCTCCCTGGCCTATTGTATGAGATTCTCCCCCAAGAAAATGCAGTCAGGCGCTGGGGAGAACATATAAATAGACAGAAGGGTGTCCCACAAATTTACTAACAATGCACAAAGTGTCCTGATCTTGCTCACTCAAAATGTTGATACTGCTGCACATCAGATTAGGATCGAAAGCAAAATTCCTTTTCAAGTGCCAAAGTTTTGTTTTTCATAAGAGACCTTCACAGCTTTTGTTGGCCATAGATTAATTCTTGGCATGAAGAGAAATTTTGGTATTCTTCTGGAATGCACCACACTGCTCCACTATGGTTCAGGGGCAGCATTGTGACTCAAAGATGAGAGTGCTACCATTGAGCTTCAAACACAGCATGCCAGCTCAAGTATCCCTCCACATGAGCACACGTTCTAGGCTGATAATTCGGTGAACCACTCCTAGGTTCTGGGAGTTAAATCCAGGAGTGATCACTTCTGGGTACAACAACACCTTGCACAGCATCATTAGTCTCAAATTCGCCCACATATTGGGCCTTGGACCTCATACTGATATAAATGATGGTGTGTGAAGAAGGAACATCAAATAAACAGGCCCCAGGCATGTTGTTGAGATGTCAACCAGAATGACAGAAGCTTCATGCTTGCAGCCCTGAAGTCAGGTAGTGATGCATGGCCTCAGACCTGTTTTCAGCAGGTTGGCAGAGGGATCACTGGCGCTGCCAGCCTCTAGCCAAACCAAAGCTGCAGCAGGAACCTGAAACAGATAATAGGCCTCTTATCTGCATGTTCAAAGGGTAAAATGCCTGACTTGGGCATGAAAACCAATGCCTCTTGTTTGCCCCTGCTCCATAAAACAGCCAGACCACTTTCAGTTCAAAGATAAGAACATTAAAAAAAGGAGCAGAAGTAAGCCTTGTTTCCCTTTGAGCCTCTTCCATCATTCAGTAATAGCATGACAGATCTTTGATCCAAACACATTTTTCCACCCAATGCCCGTATCCTTTGATTTTTTAGGATCCAATAATCTATCAATCTCAGCCTTGTGTAGTTAATGGTTGACTATCCTTATCCACATCCCTCTGGGATAGAGAATTCCAAAAATACACAACATTTTGAGAGAAGGCTTTTTTTCTCTATTTCGGCCATAAATGACTGACCGCTAATTCTGAGATATGGTCCCTATTCTTACTCTCCAGACAGTAAGTGTGCAAAATCTTCTTGACAGCTATTTTAGACCTTAGGTGGCCTTTTTGCACCTGAAAAATGGGTTCTAAGTATTCCAATTTAATTCCCTCTGCCTTTTGGATGAAATGCCAACTCAATGGACCATCTGTTGTCAGGTTGACATAAAAGATCCCGAAACACTAAACTAAAAAAGGACAGGAGATTTCACCCCAGTGCCCTAGATAACATCCATGTGGTCAATGTAGAATATGTATTCATGTATATATTGTCATGACCTATACACAGGAGGTGATGTGTTGGTAGGACGACCTTTCTCACCAATGTGGCTACAGGCATGGTGTTTAAGAATTGCTACAGTTTCTGTTGTAAACAGCTTAAATTCTAGGCTTTTGTCATCATTCCAACACAACCCAGCAATTTTACATTCTGTCAGGAGCTGGCAGAGATGGCACAAGGACCCTGAAGTACTGTTAAACAAATTGAACAGATATATGCGCTCTTAAAGGTTGTCATCATAGACAGACATGATTTTAACACCACTAACCAGGAACTCAATGAATTGATACAATCATTTGCCTCAATGCTGAAAATTCTGGCAAAAGCGTGCATTCTCGGTACTCTCACCAAGTAACTTGTTAGATACCGGTGTGGAATACACAGAAATCATGTACGCAAGCAGTTGTTCCGTGAATAAAACCTCAACTAGAATCAGCTATTCACATCTGATCATAGATCATAGAACCCTACAGTACAGAAAGAGGCCATTTGGCCGATCGAGTCTGCACCAACCACAATCCCACCCATATCCCTACATATTTTAGCCGCTAATCTACTCATCTCAGGACACTAAGGGGCAATTTTAGCATGGCCAAGCAACCTAACCCGCACATCTTTGGACTGTGGGAGGAAACCGGAGCACCCGGAGGAAACCCACGCAGACACGAGGAGAATGTGCAAACTCCACACAGACAGTGACCCAAGCCGGGAATTGAACCCAGGTCCCTGGAGCTGTGAAGCAGCAGTGCTAACCACTGTGCTACCGTGCCACCCTCTGCATGCAGCATGAGGATTCCAGGAGGAGCACTAAGGAATTCAGGAGAGATACAAAGTTTTTTCGCTGCAACGTACAAGCTGCCTGAACTGCGGGGGCCAGCACCCACAAAAAAGAACTGCATGCTTCGCATTTAAGATGCACTGCAATGTATGTAGCAATTGGAATCACTTTGCCAAGTATTGTAGGTCAAAGCCGCAGCAACTTGCCACTACCAAATGTCATATTGCTACTCTTCCAAGGTTCAGAACATGAATAGAGTAAACGAGCTGGAGGTAAATCAAAATAACCAAAGTCTTGACCCTTAAAGCATTCCATGCTGAAAGTGTAGACTCTATCACGGAGTAAAGGTGAACTATTCACATTAAGCATTGCTCACAGCGATGCAAAATTTAAAGTCAAAATTCACACCAGGGCAAAATGCAATGTATTGTCAAAGCAGCTTCTGTGGAAAATTGATCCCTGTGCTATACTAGATTCCATCAAAAAAGTAAACCTCATTGTATATGGTGGACAGACCATACAGACAGAGGGCACAGTCACCCTGCACTGAACACAGGGCAAGTTCTTGTTCCACATAGTTGACTAGGATGTCAAACTGCTGCTGGGTCTCCAGGACAGCATTGCACTGAGGCTAATCCAACTTGGGTTGAATGTACACATTCTACAGCACCAAGCTCCAGAGCTGTGAGAATACAAAGACTTGTTCGACCTTGATATCATTAGGAAGCTGGCCATCATATATCACATGAGGCTAGATGATTCAGTAATGCCCACTGTCTGTGCTTCAGGAAGAGTACCCCTTACCATTAGGTTTCATTGTCCAAGTTCATTCTCTGTGTAATTTAAATATTTAATAGTCTGTTACTGCGTTCAACATTGTTCTTTGCATGCAAATATGGATTGTCTCAACTAAAATGGGGAAGATGTAGAATGTGCATTCAAGTGTTTATTGCCATAATCTGTACACAGGAAGCGTGGCGTCACTAGTGTGGGAGTTCTCACCAGTGTGGTTACAGACATGGCGTGTAAGAACTGCTGAAAATCTTATAGTAAACAGTTTAAATTCTAGTTCTTTGTCACTATTCCTACATAACCCAGCAACTTTACAGTTGGTATCTAACTGTTGTTTGAGGAACTTTGTTGTGCGCAACTTGGCTGTTGCATTTCTCTGTATTACTACAGTGACTGTATATAAGAAATACTTCCTTGGTTATAAAGCACTTTGGGATGTCCTGGGGTGATAAAAGATGCTGTATAAATGCCAATTATTTCTTTCTCTCTTTTTGAATGCCATTTTTCCGACAGTAAGAGCAAAGACTATTAACTTGATTCTTCCTGAAGGAATGTACCGTTCCCTGACACATTAATAAATGGAGAACATACGATTCTCTCAAATGCAATTTTCTGAATGTTGGTGAGCAAAATGGTTGCTTAAGTATGATTATTATCAGTAACAACTCTTCTAAGATGGAAACTTCACTGCAGGTTCTTCAATAATGCACTGGTGATTCCATTTCCTAGAAAGCTATTTGAAATGTGGCAGAAATTCAAATAAAAGGACCAGGTTGCTCTTCTAGAATTCCAAAAAACTACTTTCATTAAATCCGTATGTTTTCAGAAAGTCACTTCGAGCGCAAGCACTCAGTTAAATACCAACTGCCATCAGTCAACCCCCAATATAGTGCAAACAAAAACTCTGGGTGGAATTCTCCCATCCCACCTGACACCAAACCTACTGCGGGCAGTCGCTGAGAATCTAACAGGAGTCAAAAAGTCAAAACCGCCAGCATAAAAACATCTTATAAATCTCCAAATGGCAGGTTAATGACAGCTCAATTTACCACTGCCTGGTGGCCATTTTCATTCATATGCCTCTCATGAATGCTCATTAAAACAGACACTCACTGGAATTTTGTCAAGCCTTCCATCTTGCGTCATGCCAGCAGGAAATTATGTTGGCCTCCAACCAGTTTGAATAAGTATAGCGTACACGAGTCAGACCTTGGTTCGCTCGAGACTTCAAGTTGAGTGTATCAAACATAGCCTACCTCCCAAAGCGCTGCACTGTATGTGTTTTCAGACCTTGAATTTGTTTCCTGACAAAATAAGGTAGAAGAGAGTATGTCTGGAGTGCATGGGGTCCTTGATTATGTTGGCTGCTTTTCCTAGGCAGCGGGAAGTGTAGACAGTGTTCATTTGTGTGATGGACTGGGCTATGTTCACAACCCTTTGTAGTTTCTTGCGGTCTTGGTCAGAACAGGAGCCTTGGTGTGATACATCCAGAAAGGATGCTTTCTATGGTGCATCTGTAACAATTGGTGAGAGTAGAAGTTTTAGTTGAGCAGTATAAGTTTGGACTTAAACTTCCTAACGTGATGTAAAACCCATGGCTTAAGGAGCAGCAAGGGAAAAGGTTATCTGCTCAGATTCCAGCTTCAGCTGCTAAGGTGCACTTGCTCAACGAACACTGGGCCTTGGTTCCCACCCAACACGGCTCCCATCTGCACCTGTGCCACCAGGAAATGGGCATTTTTAATTTTGCAGGGGGTTGTGAGCAGGAGTAACAGCCGGGAATTAGAAGCATGTTGAATGGAGTTCTGACTTTCATATTCCCTTTTGCCATAACATAATCCCTACCTTGGGCCAGTGTGTTACATTTCTCTAACCACTCGACCGCAGACCAAATTTCTGAAGATCAGTAACACCTTAAAAGGCCATGGGTAAGCTACCTGTTAGTTTGTTTAAGGTGGCTACAAGTTGGCATTTCAATCCTACACAGCTGCGCTCATGGCCAACATGGACTCATATGAGATTATTGCATGAAGCTTCATGGAGACAGATACTTTCTTCATGGCAGACATTCTCACAATTCCCTGCACCACAATCCACTATTATAAGAGATGTCAGTAATACACTGGTTCCTGTCTAAGTATTCATTAGCTACCTATTGAATCTCTAGCATTTCCTATCTTAATGATTACTCCCTGAGGTTCAGCATCTGGGTCCAACTGAAGTGAACTTGGAGAAAATTATACCCTCTGATGTCAACTGTCCTGAGTTACCTTTGTCACCAGTATCGTGCTCACTTGAGAAGTGAGAATTATTAGATGAAAACCCAACAATGTTTCTTACTGGACCCACTGAAGTGTGGCTATCAGTGCTAGTGAATGGCTGTGTGTCACAGCTCGCACTCAGAAGAAATGTCCTCTGTCCTCATGGATGTCCTGCAACACTTGCTCATGTGTGAAGACTCAGCAAGGCAAAAGAAATGAATATGATTAAGTAATGACAAAGTCATCAAACTCCCTGTGTTCAATCATTAATGAAACAATGTCAGCATAAATGCCAGAGATACTTATAATTCAGTCACCAGAAATCTGCAAACTCTAACTCTCCATCATTTACTGCGAGTGATGCAGATGTGCTATTTATCTTTATATCCTCCTCCTCTGGGAACAGTTGTACTATTTCGGGTAGGTCACTGTCTGACCTGACCCTCTCCCTTACATTTTGCGCTCCCTTCTCCTACAAAGGATGAGAAAACAGACCTGTGAATGAATGAAAGTTTTCATCCAGTTGATGCCTTGACTGAGAGTGACTATAAGGTATTTACATCACATTGCATAAAGTCTGGAGTAAGTGGCAGTCTTTTTTATAATCATTCAAGTGATGTGAACTTTGCTGGCTAGACCAGCATTTATTGCCCATCCCTGATTAGCCTTGAGAAGGTGGTGGTGAGCTGTCTTCTTGAATCGCTACAATTCATGTGGTGGATGAATAAAAGGGGAAATGATGAAATAATGAATTGCATTGAAGTTGAAGGTTGGACACAACAGTGAGTTGAATGGTTGTAATGGAGAATGCTTAGCAAGACAGAGCAAAAGAAGGCTGGCTGTAAACCAGAGGATTTAGTTGATTTAGCAAATGTATGCACCAAATGGATCATCAACTGCTTTCTACATTGTACTTATAGCATAGGCGCAACACTCCTGCTGCTCAGCACCTCAGCTACACCCAACTAGGTGTACTTGGTGAGAAGCATTGGTATCTCCCCATCATTGCTGGGGAAAAGTATTTCCCACAACCTCCTGCTTGGATCCGGTAGTAACTGCAGCGAGACACTATTAAAGCTGGGTGCTGCCCTTGCTCTGTTGGTGCCATTCATCCTGAACACTTCTAATTTACATCTATGAACTGTAACCCTTTAAAACATTTAAGAGCCTGCCTGCTCTTGTGTATGCACATCAGACGCACCGCACAGCTTGGAATTGCTAAACCGGGCAGACAAAATTAACTAGTTTAATTAAGTTGACATCACAGATTCCAAACAATTGAAATAAAATCCCAGTGTTTGCTAATCCCCAGCCCCCACTTCCCCAACCTCATGCAGAAGCTGCCTGCAGATTCACTTCAGGACCCACCTATCTCAGTAAGGATTCTTCAATCTGAATGGTTAAAGACCTATTCGTAGGGACATAGGAATTAGGAGCAGAAGTAGGCAAGTTCAGCCCTGCGAGCCTGCTCTGCCATTCAATCAGGTCATAGCTGATCTCTCCCTGTTTTCAAATCCACCTTCCTACCTGTTCCCCATTAATACCAATTGATTATACCAATCAGGAAAGTTTAAATAGGCTGGCATTCTTTTTTCTCAAAAAAATTGAGGGAGGTCTTCAGGAGTATTCATAGATTTGATATGTTGGATGTAAATACATAGGCGAGAATTCTCTGATGTTGATCACCTTACCACTGCTGCCAGTCAGAATGGAGAATTTGGGGCTCAGTCAAATCTCTATTCACTGCAGCAGGACTGGAGAATCCCAACTGTGGGTGAGGTCTGAGAATTCTAGCCGCTGTTTTCAATTGCATGTGAGATTAACACTAATTAACGCAAATATAAGGTAGTTACAAAAAATTCTGAAGTGAGTTCAGGAGAAACATTTTTAGCCATGGAGTGGTTAAAATGTGAAATATGAACCACATGTAGTAATTGTGGTTACCAGCAGACATTTATCCCTTTTTTTATTAGAAATATATTTGTTTCCTTCTTGAAACCATTCAACAATTCAGATTTCACCGCGCTATGGGGCGGTGAGTTCCATAAATTCACCACCCTCTGCGAGAGGTTGTCCTGTTCACAAGGGTCACAGGACCCTTGTCAATGGTACTGTGGATTTCTCAAAACAGCACTTCCAGTAAAAAAAAAAGCCACAGAAAGTCTATGGACAAGTATAAGTGTAAGGGACAGATGTTATTTATTGATAACTGACCACAAAATATGGATCATGATCATCTCAAAAAATCAAAATGAGGAGCTACCTTACTTCAGTATGATTACTGTTTCGTACCATTCTCCTTCTATTTTAGACTGTATGTCACTTTACTTTCAAACAAAATAGTTCACTGTTTAAAACTGACCTCAATTAAAGGGGCATTGCTGTCATGTAATGTTATAAGAATACTTCAAGAAACTGTATCAAAGAGACACGAATGTCGTCAGTTGCATTTCTCACTTTGTCACTTCAAATATATCCCTTATCGTCTAATTATAATTTGGTTGACAGTGAAGCTCACATTCCAGCGCTAAAAGTGTATGTTGCCAGTTAACAAAAACGGGCCAGCAAGGTGAACGCAAGAGGATTGCAGTAAGTTTTATTGCAGCAGGTTTGTTCTGTTCCCAGTACAGACCTTGCTCTAAAGCTCTCCGGGCCACCATAACAGTGAAGCAAGAGAGCTAAGAACAATTTCTCTGAATTTGTCATTTTGATCGCGTGGTAACAGCAGAAACTTAACTCCTGAGAACATTAATTTTAGTCAAAAACACTTTCATAAATTACTTGTGACAAATGTTCTTTGTTCAAATTATTGTCAATAATTATCTGTTTTTACAAAGTATTTGGGTTTTCTCACAGAAACTCACACAAAATATTTACAGTAAAGAACAGGCCATTCAGCCCAATTGACCCATGCTGTAGGCATAGGTCAATTGTGACCCATCTCCACACGAACCTCCTCAAACCTGACTTCATTAAACACCATCAACCTTTCTTCCTGATCTTTCTCTGCCTGGCCCTTATCCAGACCCCGCTTACATGCCAGTCACTACATTTAGTCCATGTGGTTCATATTTCACATTTTAACCACTCCATAGCTAAAAATGTTTCTCCTGAACTCACTTCTGAATTTTTTGTGACTGCCTTATATTTGTGTTAATTAGTGTTAATCTCACATACAATTGAAAACAATGGCCAGAGTTCCCTGACCTTACCCATGACTGGGATTCTCCATCCTGCTGCAGTGAATGGAGATTTGACTGAGCACCAAATTCTCCATTCTGACTGGCAGCAGTGGCAGGGTGAATAACATCGGAGAATTCTGGCCTTTGTTTTTACATCCACCATATCAAATCTATTAATAGTCTTAAAGAGCTAGAACATAGAACAGTACAGGACAGAACAGGCCCTTCGGCCAACGATGTTGTGCCGAGCACAATTTTTTTGAGAGAAAAGAATGCCAGCCTATTTAAACTTTCCAGATTGATATAATCAATTGGTATTAATCATTGACATTCATTGGCGTTATCATTGATGAATCCCCCATTAGCAACACCATGGGGACTACCATTGACTAGAAACTGAAATTGGCAAACCATTTAAATACTTCTTAAAAATATATTTATGGTATATGGGCTTCACTGGCCAGCATTTACTGCCCATCCCTCATTGCCCTTGAGAAGGTGGTGCCGAGTTGTCTTTATGAATCGCTGCAGTCCATGTGGTGAGTGTTTTTAGGGAGGGAATTCCAGGATTGTGACCCAGCAATAGTGAAGGAGTGGTAATATAATTCCAAGTCAGGATGGCAGGTGGCTTGGAGGGAAACTCCCATGTGTCTTCTGCCCTTTCTGCCCTTGTCTTTTAGACGGTAGCAGTCATGGGTTCAGAAGGTACTATCTCAGGAGCCTTGGTGATGTACTAAGTAGATAGTGAGAAATTGTTCCCTTTGACTTAAGGGTTGAGAGCCTCTCATATTGATATCTGAATGGTCTGTCTGATTGATAATTTCATAAGGTTGAAGGAACAAAATACTTTTTTCAAAAGAAGATTTGTTAATGTCGCTTTTATGGCTCATTTCTTTTTTACATAGGGTATACTAGATAAATGGGCATGAGGGACCTGCAGGGACAAAACCGCGGCAGTTATTTTGGAGCTGATTGGGTCAATTGGGAGTTCTAATTATCAACTTGATTTCAGCATAATTGTCCAACCATGTCACTGTGATGAATAATCTAGGCTAATCTATCATCTGCTGTTCCTGAGATATTGGAACTTGGAAACCAAATCAGAAAACTTTGGAAAACTCTCACAAAATCAGGCTACATCTATGGACAGAGAAATGGACTAAAGTTTCAGGTCAAAATCCTGACTGAAAAAATAAAATCAAGCCAAAATATTCACACTGGGAATTCTCTGTCCACAAATCATGTCAGGCCTGCTGAATGTTTTCCAGTGTTTTCTGTTTCCCAGTATATTCTGTTGCTGATTGGTTTATAGACAGCTTTTGGAACCTGTTCTTTGTCATTCTGTTTCCTTGCAACCTTAGTGATTCCAGCCATCCTATTGCTACCCCATCTATCTCCTGGAGGAATAATTAGTAGCCCTTTTGCTGAACCATATAAAGGATCTGCTCTTCAACTATGATATATTCCAAGTTAAATTAGGTATGCAGTTTTAAAACATGTTAAATAAAATTAGCTTTTCAAATCTCAATAAATTCAAGTTTTAGCTTAACGCAAATAGATGGTCAGCTGTAGAATTTACAATAGAGCACTAGAAATAGCAGTATGGGGTGGGAAGGGAGAAGGACCTCCTTGGGTTCCTGCTAATGGGCTTGTCTATGCTTGCCATCAACAGGCAGCGGGCGATCGAGGGGATCGTTTAACCTAGCTGTCTGCCCCTCTTCCGTGGCTATGTTCACAGCCGGCTGTCTTTGGAGAAGGAGCACATGGTGTCTACCAGCTCAATCGCGACCTTCCATGCCTGGTGGGCACCACCCAATTTTGGGGTGTTTCATCGTGGGTGGCAAGGTGGCACAGTGGCTAACACTGCTGCCTCACAGCGCAAGGGACCCGGGTTCAATTCCAGCCTCGGGTGACTGTCTGTGTGGAGTTTGCACATTCTCCCCATGTCTGCATGGGTTTCCTCCGGATGCTCCGGTTTCCTCCCACAGTCCAAAGATGTGTGGGTTAGGTTGATTGGCCATGCTCATCTGACCTTAGTGTCAGAGGATTGGCAGGGTAAATATGTGGGGCTACGGAAATAGGACCCGCGGTGGGATTGTGGTCGGTCCAGACCTGTTGGGCTGAATGGCCTCCTTCTTGTAGGGATTCTATGACTCCTTTAATCATCTTTTGTATCAATATTTTAACTCTCCTTTGGAATTTATTTTTGTTTTGATGCAGTGTCCCTTTCAGGGGCTGTGATTTTTTTAATTTTGTCCCTTAATTTGTTAATTTTGTTTTACTGATTTACCATAAAATAGGACAAATTGCAGCCGTCTCTTTCAGCAGCTTAACTGTGGCTGACTAATTCTTTAAATTGTCCTTAGCTTAGCTCCTGGTGACAGCATGGCCCATTTTTATTAGAAAACAGAACTTCCACTTTTATTACCTCAGCTCATTTTTCTTACAAGTGACACGTACCTTTGGGGTAACTCATTTTAAATGCTACATCCGCCTGGGCTGTCATAATATCTAGCACAGACAGCTTTTTAGTTCTGCTAATAGGACTCTTTGAGCTCACAGCTTTAAATCCTTCTCACATCAGATGGAACTTGCAGCCCATTCCAAGTAGCTACTGTCTGCCTGTGGCTAGTATCTACCCACCGCAGTCATCCCAGTTGCTTACTTTAAGTGAGCAATGCTGGCTACCCTCCAGCTAATCAGTTCTGCAAATTCTTTGTCAGGATGGTCAACATTGATGGAAATCTTTCAATTCAGCTACCTCTTTCCTTTCAATGTATCTTCACCAAAATATATTTTTTAACTTTATGTACCAATCCTTCTGGCTATATTCATATTTGCACATTTGCGATATTCATTACTAACATTCCTTTTCAGTACCCAAACTAAGTGCCATAAATGTAAGACTGATGCACCATCAATCGAACAAAGACTAGTTTGTATGCAAGAATAAATAGGCTTTTATTAGCAAAAGACTTGGAGCACATCCATGCCGATGAACTGGTCCAGACTGAGGCAGGGGGGTGGGGAGCAGTCGCCTTTATACCTGGACCACGGGGGGGGGGGAGGAGTCTCGGGTAGGGCCGGCAGGGATGTGTCCAGGCATGGCACGGTAGCACAGTGGTTAGCACTGCTGCTTCACAGCTCCAGGGACCTGGGTTCGATTCCTGGCTTGGGTCACTGTCTGTGTGGAGTTTGCACATTCTCCTCGTGTCTGCGTGGGTTTCCTCCGGGTGCTCCGGTTTCCTCCCACAGTCCAAAGATGTGCGAGTTAGGTTGATTGGCCATGCTAAAATTGCCCCTTTGTGTCCTGGGATGCGTGGATTAGCGGGTAAAATGTTTGGGATATGGGGGTGGGACCTGGGTGGGATTGTGGTCAGTACAGACTCGATGGGCCGAATGGCCTCTTTCTGTACTGTGGGGTTTCTATGATTTCTATGATTCCATGATATACAGGTAATAAGCTAACAGTGGTTTACCACAAAGACCAATAAATCCCATTGGGGTCCAGGGTAAACATTTTTACCCAGGGAGCAGTTAGAATGTGGAACCAGCCATCACAAGGAGTAGTTTTGGAGAAGATGCATTTATGTGGAAGCGAGATAAACACGTGTAGGAGGAAGAAATGGAAGGATATGCTGATAAGGTGAGATGAAGAAGGATGCTCATTTGGAGCATGAATCAGTGGGTTAAAAAGACCTGTTTCTGTACTGTGCACCCCATTCGGTTCTATGCGGAGTGCCTTGGAACAAAGCTCATACGTCTCATTGTGAAGCTTTTAAACTGTTGTATTGCACATTGCATTTCATATTGGTTTAACATGCCACTGATGGCAAATTGCCAAGTAAGAATTCTGAAACTAGTAATTCTGCTGATGTTTTTTCCCACTTTGTTCTTGATTTCTGACAAGTGATAACCCTCTAGTGAATGGATACGTAAGCACTCACTGCCCTCCTTACTATCAATAAAGTTTTAAAGTTCATTTGTTTTTAAAGTTTACTTATCAGTGTCACGAGTAGGCTTAAAGTTACTGTGAAAATCCCATCGTTGCCACACCCTGGCACCTGTTTGGTACACTGAGGGAGAATTTAGCATGGTCAATGCACCTCACCAGCATGTCTTTCGGAATGTGGGAGGAAACCGGAGCAACCGGAGGAAACCCACACAGACGAGAGGAGAATGTGCAGACTCCGCACAGACAGTGACCCAAAGCCTGGAATTGAAACTGGGTCCCTCGTGCTGTGAGGCAGCAGTGCTAACCACTGTGCCACCATGCTGCCCCAGTAGTCCGTAACATGTGCGAGCCGAGAGTTTAAGTAACAGTAGGCACTATGTTCTGTTCTGGTCAAATATCTTTGCAGATGCAATTTCGAGCAGTGTTCAGTAGTAGCAGCCCTACCTGGATTTCTTTTCTGGATGCCAGAATTATTGAGGCCAATCACAACACCAATACTGCCATGCATCACATCCCAGAACTCTTTTCTACCCACATCGTTCACTATCACATTTACACCACCAACTGAGCAATTGACTGAGCCCTGGAGAAAAGAGCATTTTTACAGTTCATTAACGATTGTGCCGCATTCATTTGTAATTAACAACCAGACTGTCTTTCTGCCAAAAGACAGAAAGATTCAGCTCAATAGTCAGAAATGCTTGTTTTAGAAAGGAGCTCTTATTCTTTAACTAAGTGGACATTTTGAAGATATTTACATTAAAAGAAGTTTGCTGCAATATTCATAACCATGCTAAATATGCATTTGGAATATAAAAGGCTCCAGATATAAAGGCTGAAAATTGATACGTGCAATGTCCTCCTATAACTGCTGGAATGTGACAACCTGGCATCCCTTTGCCATTTAGAGTACCTCCTGGGCATTCACCCAGATAAGGACCTTAAATAATGTGATTTAGTTTTCCAGTTCTCAGACGTAGAGGGACCCCTTCCCGACCCGCCACCCCACCACCTCCACCAAAAGTACAGGAGTTTCTTGTTATTTGTAATTGGAGACTAAAAACCTTTTAAAATTTTTCTGGCATCTTCAGGGGTCCAGGCTGCAATCCAGGTCCCTGTTTTCACTGGTCAGTAGGCCAGTGTGCCAGCTTTTATCTGGAGTGCTAGTCACTGATGATCCACCTAATGAGAAGCCAGGGATGCAGGAACTCGTGCAATTGGGTCTGCCTATCAGGCTACCAGGCTGACGGTATCATCTGAATTTGCAAAGGGTCCATCACTTGTATGACCATCTGGCAAATCTGATATAAGGCCAGGTTTCAGCCTTATTACTGTTCCACAACACTTTTGCTAGAGTAACCATGGAAGGCAATTAGAAAGGTCGTGAAGTTTTGACCCCTTAATTTTTTCAAGAGTTTTTTTTCAGAATGTAATTATTATAAAGAACAAGAATGTAAATGATTTGTAATTGAGCCACAACTTTAGCTATCGCCTAAAGTAATGGAGTCATGAAGTGGAGTTGCCGGCATTGGACTCGGGTAGGCACAGTAAGTAGTCTCGCAAGTTAAAGTCAACACGTTTATTTGGTAGCACGAGCTTTCGGAGCACCGCTCCTTCATCAGGTGAGTGCAGGATTCGTTTCACAACCAGGGCATATATAGACACAAACTCCATTACAAGATAATGGTTGGAATGTGAGTCTTAACAGGTAATCAAGTCTTTACAGGTGCAGACAATGTGAGTGGAGAGAGGGTTAAGCACAGGTTAAAGAGGTGTGAATTGTCTCCAGCCAGACAGTTAGTAAGATCTTACAAGCCCAGGCAAGTCGTGGAGGTTACAGATAGTGTGACATGAACCCAAGATCCCGGTTGAGGCCGTCCTCATGTGTGTGGAACTTGGCTATCAGTTTCTGCTCAGCGATTCTGTGTTGTCGTGTGTCGTGAAGGCCGCCTTGGAGAACGCTTACCCGAAGATCAGAGGCTGAATGCCCTTGACTGCTGAAATGTTCTCACAGTAAGAGTTTTAACAACACCAGGTTAAAGTTCAACAGGTTTATTTGGTAGCAAATACCATTAGCTTTCAGAGTGCTGCTCCTTCGTCAGATGGAGTGGAAACCTGCTCCAACAGGGAAGGAACAGACCTGCCTGGTGATTGTCGAGTGGTGTCCATTCATCTGTTGTCGTAGCATCTGCATGGTCTCACGAATGTACCATGCCTCGGGACATCCTTTCCTGCAGCATATCAGGTAGACAATGTTGGGCGAGTCACAAGAGTATGTACCGTGTACCTGGTGGATGGTGTTCTCTCGTGAGATGATGGCATCCGTGTCGATGATCCGGCACGTCTTGCAGAGGTTGCTGTGGCAAGCCACTATTGTGTGGTGTCACGGTCACTATTTTCCTGAAGGCTGGGTAGTTTGCTGCGGACAATGGTCTGTTTGAGGTTGTGCGGTTGTTTGAAGGCAAGTAGTGGAGGTGTGGGGATGGCCTTGGAAAGATGTTCGTCTTCATTGATGACATGCTGAAGGCTCCGGAGAAGATGTCGTAGCTTTTCCACTCCGGGGAAGTACTGGACGACGAAGCGCACTCTGTCCGCCACGTCCCATGTTTGTCTTCTGAGGAGGTCAGTGCGGTTTTTCACTGTGGCGCGTCGGAACTGTTGATTGATGAGTTGAGCGCCATATCCTATTCTTACGGGGGCGTCTTTCAGCATCTGTAGGTGTCTGTTGCGATCCTCCTCATCTGAGCAGATTCTGTGTATCTGGGGGATGGTTTCTTTAACATGTTTAGGGTGGAAGTTGGAGAAGTGGAGCATCGTGAGGTTATCCGTGGGCTTGCGGCACAGTGAAGTGCTGAGGTGACCATCCTTCATTCAGATGCGTGTGTCCAAGAATGCAACTGATTCTGGAGAGTAGTCCATGGTGAGTTCTGATGGTGGGGTGGAACTTGTTGGTGTCATCGTGTAGTTTTTTCAGTGATTGCTCGCCATGACTCCAAATGGCGAACCACAGTGAAAAACCGCACCGATCTCCTCAGAAGACAAACATGGGACATGGCGGACAGAGTACCCTTCGTCGTCCAGTACTTCCCCGGAGCGGAGAAGCTACAACACCTTCAATGGATGCTTTGGTGGTCACCTTCCAGGATTCTCTAGATTCTGAAACAGTCCTTGCAGATTGGAGGGTAATGTCACTCCAATATTCAAAAAGGGAGGCAAAGAGAAAATAGGGAATTATTTCGGTACGGTAGCACAGTGGTTAGCACTGCTGCTTCACAGCTCCAGGGTCCTGGGTTCGATTCCCGGCTCGGGTCGCTGTCTGTGTGGAGTTTGCACATTCTCCTCGTGTCTGCGTGGGTTTCCTCCGGGTGCTCCGGTTTCCTCCCACAGTCCAAAGATGTGCGGGTTAGGTTGATTGGCCAGGTTAAAAATTGCCCCTTAGAGTCCTGAGATATGTAGGTTAGCGGGATTAGCGGGTAAATATGTGGGGATAGGGCCTGGGTGGGATTGTGGTCGGTGCAGACTCGATGGGCCGAATGGCCTCCTTCTGCACTGTAGGGTTTCTATGACCAGTAAGCTTAACATCGATAGTGGGGAAAATTCTCAAATCCATGATCAAGGAATTCAGAGCGGAGCATTTAGAAAGCAGTGGCAGGATCAGACAGAGTCAGCATGGATTTATGAAGGGGAAATCATGCTTGACAAATCTGGAATTCTTTGACGATATAAATAGTAGAATTGACGAGGGGGAGCCAGTTGATGTGGTACATTTGGACTTTCAGAAATTGTTTGACAAAGTCGTGCATAAGAGATCATTGTGCAAGATTAAAGCACATGGGATTGGGGGAAGTGTATTGAGCTGGAGAGAAAACTGGTTGACAAACAGGAAACAAAGAATAGGAATTAATGGGTCCTTTTTAAATTGGCAGGCAGTAACTAGTGGGGTGCCACAGGGATTGGTGCTGGGACCTCAGCTATTCACAAGAGATACATTAATGATTTGGATTAAGGCACAAAATGTAACATCTCAAAGTTTGCAGATGATACCAAGTTGGGTGGGAGGGTGAACTGTGACGAGGATGCAGAGATCCTTCAGCATGACCTGGACAGGTTGGGTGAATAGGCAAATCAATGGCAGATGCAGTATAATTTGGATAAATGTGAGGTTACTCACTTTGGAAGCAAAAACAAGAAGGCAGATTACTACCTTGAATGGCTGTATATTGGGAGAGGGGAGTGTGCAGCGGGACCTGGATGTCCTTGTGCATCAGTCACTAAAGGTAAACATACATGTGCAGCAGGCGACAAAGGAGGCAAATGGTATGTTGGCCTTCATTGCGAGAGCTTTCGAGTACAGGAGCAGGATGTGTTGTTGCAATTATACAACAACTTGGTGAGGTCACACCGAGAATATTGTGCGCAGTTTTGGTCTCCTCTTCTGAGGAAGGATGTTCTTGCTCTCGAGGGAATGCAGTGAAGGTTTACCAGACTGATCCCGGGTATGGCGGGATTGATGTTTGAGGGGAGACTGACTAGGTTAGGGTTATTTTCGCTGGAGTTCAGATGAATGATAGGGGGATCTCATAGAGACTTATAAAATTCTAACAGGACCAGACATGGTAGATGCAGGGAGGATGTTCCTGATGGCGGGAGTGTCCAGAACCAGGGGTCGCAGTCTGAGGATTTGGGGTAGACCATTTAGGATGGAGATGAGGAGACATTTCTTCACCCATAGAGTGGTGAGCCTCTGGAATTCATTACCACAGGAAGTAGTTGATGCCAAAAATTGAATGAATTCAGGAGGTGGCTGGATATAGCACTTGGGGCAGATGGGATCAAAGGTTATGGGGAAAAAGCAAGATTAGGCTATTGAGTTTGACAATCAGCCATGATCATGATGAATGGTGGAGCAGGCTTAAAGGACCAAATGGCCTCCTCTTGCTCCCATCTTCTATGTTTCTATGTATCACAAATATAAATCATGTGAAACATGTTGATGCTCAGTGAAATGCTTGTGCACGATGGGGTGAAGAATAGAATCATATAATTCCTATAGAGCATTGGCCCATTGAACCTGCACCGTCAACAATCCCACCCAGGCCCTATCCCTGTGACCCAATGTATTTACCTGCTAATCCCCCTGACACTAGGGGGCAATTTAGCATGGCCAATCCAGCTAACCCACACATCTTTGGACTGTGGGAGGAAAATGGAGCACCAGAGGAAACCCACGCAGACATGGGGAGAACGAGCAGACTCCACACAGACAGTCACACGAGGCTGGAATTGAGCCCTGGCGCTGTGAGGCAGCAGTGCTATCCACTGTGCCACCGTGCTGCCCCGATATGTGTCTATTGGAAACAACACATTTAGAATAAGCCATTAGGAAATGTGAGAATCAGAAAGCAAGATCATCTCAGGTGAAAGGGCTTGGAAGTCAGCAAGCCACCCCAACTCAGCTGTGAATACTGGGAATACACGTAGACGTAACGTGAGGGTGAGGAAAATTATGAAACAGTAGGCACTTAGCGGCCATCTACCCCCCCCCCCTTTACTCTCCCATCCCTTTCACCCCTGACACCCCCAACCCACTTCACCCACACAGACCATGCATCACCCCCACCCTCATACCCCAACCCAATCACTCAGTATACATTAGAAATTTAAATTTGCTTTGAAAAGCCCATAAAACTGTCACAATAAATGAACATAATTTGAATATGATTTTTTAATAAATTATCTACTTTTAAGAGCTCAAACCTGTCAAAATAGACAAACACTATTGAACAGACACATGAAGAACCATTATTGTCTTATAAAAGCTTATGAATCTATCAAAATAAACAAAGGGAACTTGATTAGACAACTAAAAACATCCTCCTCCTTGAAAAGCACATGTATCTGTCAAATTAAACACATCAACTGATTAGATATTTGAAAAACCATTACCCTCTTTGAAAAGCTCATAAATCTGTCAAAGACATCAAGCTCATTTCCCATAGACAGCTGAGCACACCCTGCAGTGCAGAGTCAATTAGTGCTTTGGATGACAGTTAAACTTTCATCCATCTTTCGCAACTTTCAAACACCTGAACAAATGACTGAGCTTTCCTTCAAAGAATAGATCACAGCCTTGGGGAGATTATGAACAATTAACTATTGAGCTCACACTGGGTTAGTCTTTCAGTGTTGCACAATTCAAAATTACACTTTACATCGAAACATAGAAACTAGAAGCCAGAGTAGACAATTCGGTCCTTTGAGCTTGCTCTGCCATTCTTTTGATCATGGCTGATCATCGAATGCAATATACTGATACCCCCCTTTTCCCCATATCCTTTGATCCCTTTACTCTCTAAAAGCGATATCTAATTTCTTATTGAAATCTGACAACATTTTTGCCTCAACTACTTTCTGTGGTAGTCCACTTTATCCAGTGGACAATCTTTTCTAATGCATCTGAAAATTTTTCTGGTTTTACAATGCTGTTCGTTCACTTGACAGGTACAGTATAGTTTAAAGACATATGGCCCTTTGGCATTATAGCAATACATTTATTAACAGCTCAAAAATGTAATACGTAACATTTCTTAATCTAAGATTAGTAGTAAATAACTCCTCAACAAATATCATGCTCAGAAAATGTCCTCCTGCTACCATTTGTAATCAAGGACATGTAAAAAATTGACTCTGCAGAGAAAGATCCATTTTCATAGATATATGTTTAATTGGCAAGCTTTTAAAAAGCCTCTTCTTCCATAGAATTAGCTGTGTTATTCTTATCTTTAATTCTATATTTCTGAATTATAAAAGTATTTTCTGGATTTATGAAAAAAAGCTTTATTCCTTTGCCTGTTTTTAAACATGGAACACAGTATCTACAATGAGAAGTTTTGGTTTTGTTAAAGTCTTTGTTAAAAGAATAACTAGAAACAGTGCATTAAAAAAATACTGTTCGAATAAAGATACAAATTTGACCACAAATGATTTTGCCAGTTTAAAAATAAATCGATAGGTATAAAAGGAATTGAAGGCAATAGCCATATGCATTTGAAATCCACAAGGAGAATGAATCTCACTGTATTAATGAACAACGTGCCAGCAATAAATTCAGATGTTAACGCAGCATTAACTATGCTTGGCCAATGACATCTGTTTAAATCTTGCACATTTCCATTGAAGTTAGAATATTGAGAAGTCTGTAGAGATGAAACACATCGCTCATGTCTCTAAAATCAATCAAACTAACCTGTGACAAAATATAAACTTCACTCAGCAGGAAGTAAGAGGATTGTTCCCTTAACAGAGTGAGGAGTCAGCTGGCAATGCAATAGATATGGCCTTCTAACAGTGTGCTATTTGCTTTCCATCTCAGACATATTTGGGAAATTTTTATGACAATTTGAATGCTCTATTTTTATGAATGGATTGGATTTATAGTTAACAATGACGAAAGGCCACCAACAAGTCTTAGGGCGTGATCTTACTGCCAAACAAGCAAGAAAACGGGAGAGAATGGCGCTGGTTTTTTTGGCGAGCTGCAAGTCACAATCCTGTGGCAATTTGTGTCAATAAGAAAGCCCCGGATGTAATTTCATTTTTTATTTTTATTACTGTCACAAGTAGGCTTACATTAACACTGCAATGAAGTTACTGTGAAACTCCCCTAGTCGCCGCACTCTGGCGCCTGTTTGGGTACACTGAGGGAGAATTTAGCATGGCCAATGCACCTAACCAGCACGTCTTTTGGACTGTAGGAAGAAACTGGAGCACCTGGAGGAAACGCACGCAGACACGGGGAGAACGTGCAGACTCCACACAGACAGTGACCAAAGCTGGAAATCGAACCCAGGTCCCTGGCGCTGTGAGGCAGCAATACTAACCACTGTGCCACAGTGCCACCCACAGTAAGAAGATGCACATCGGGACCCTACCCCCTCTCCCCGCCAATCACTGCTAGTGCCGGTCTCCCCATCCTCCCCAACCTTTTGATCTATTGCCTGTGCTGGTCTTCCCCCCCCCCCCGCCTCCCCTGCTTTCACCTCCGTCTGCAGATTCCCCCTCAATCACTCCTGTCTGCAGAGTTCCCCCTTCCCTCCCCGATCACCATCCCTGCAAAGCTCCCCCTTTCCCTCCCCAATCATAATCGCTGCAAAGTTCCCCCCTTCCTTCCCTGATCACAATCGTTGCAGAGTTCCCCGTTCCCTCCCTGATCACTACCCCCGCAAAGTTCCCCCCTTCCCTCCCCAATCACAACCGTTGCAGAGTTCCCCCATTCCCTCCCCGATCACCACCCCTGCAAAGCTCCCCCCTTGCCTCCCCCCACTGTCATTGCCCCACCCCCACTCAGGATCCATCCCCCACTCAGACACTGTTATGGTACCCGGTGGGCATGCCAGGGTGCAAAATGAGCACTGTCAAGCTGGCATGCCCCACAGACAATGCTCAGCCATGCCCCCGACCACCCGGGGGCTTTAAAGGCCTCCAATCTCCCCGGCTATTCTCAGCTTGATCTTCCGGCATTGGCAAAGGGGTCAACGCAAGTGAACCTGGATGGTAACATCCAGGACTCACGAATTACATGTTAATCATGTTATTAATATTGAAATTGCATTTTCTGGGCGCAAAACCGATTTTAACATCAAAACAGGGCCGGTAAGGTCGGGGGAGGCGAGAAACCGGGTGTGAACCTGATTTTCCGCCTCTGACCTAAACTTACCACCTTGCTAAAAGACAGGCAGGACGAGGTTGTAAGATTTCACCCTTAGAATCAGATTTTCATGAAATCCAGTTTTGCATTGTAGCTATGAGTGCCGATAAACTCACTATTACCTAAAAAGTGGAATAAATTAGAAAACAGATTAATGCAATTGTGTACTATCTTATACTCTACAAGCAGCAAACAATATAACATTACCATACTATAAACAATAGCCATAATATTGCCATGTTGAGATATGTTTGCTGCTTCAGAGCTTTTGGAAAACTTTTGCCTTGAGAGATAAAATCCAACAACATCGCTCTTTAAATTTACAACTTGAATGAACTGCATTAAAGTAACTGGATGAAGATTTATTACATAACAGTGAATACAACGAACCCATTCATTTAGTTCCATCGGATGTTCCTTTTCCTTTTGTCCTTGCAGATTCCTTGTCACAATGTATCTAATTTCAGTCAGGGTAGGATTCGCTAGTACAAACCTCCTTGATGACTACCATTATGCTATATATAATTTAAGTTGCACCAGTCGAAAAAGCAAGAATGTCATCTCAGGCAGTGGTGCATGAAAAATACAGCAAGGCACCAACACAGCTTTTTTTTGAAAAGTGCTTGTTTGATATGTTAGAGTTTCATATCTCTAAAGAATAAATGATTATTAAAAAAACATTCAACTGTCAAATGCCATCATACGATGTATATTTCTTTAAAGAGATAATTTAGTTGATTGTTTACCTCTAGTTGCAAGAGAATTCTACCTTCCAAATACTTCAGTTGAACATTAATATCTTATCAAGACAATAGTGCACTTGATGCGAGAGAATTTATGTATTTTATAAATGTTCACTTCCAACTTACACAGTTGTGTGAAATTCTCCCTATTGACTTATATTTCATCAATAAATATTAATGGGTGTATAATGCTGAAAGTTAGAACTAAAGGTTCAATTTTGTAATAATTAGATTATTGGCTGGTATAAGCAGAGGAACGTGTGTAAAAATGTGCTTTGCAGTAAGTAAGCAGCAATGAATTTCAAATAATAATAAAGGTTAGCTTAGCCCAAAACTAGTTTTGTATTTTCCCACAGGTAAAAACATTCTCCCCACATCTACCTAGTCTAACCCATTTATAATTTTAAAGGTCTCTATCAGGCCACCCTCAAGCTTTCTATTCTCTTAAGAAAAAAATCCCAAACCTGTTCAATCTTTCCTGACAGCCTAATCTCTTGGTTCTGGTATCATCCTTGTGTGGTGAACCATAGTTGGTTACCACTATGAGTGCTGAGCCATGGATGGTCAGCACTATGGGGTTTGTAGATATGTCACTGTAATTACTGTTGGGGTTAGGGTTGGGCTGTTCTACCTGTTGATATTGTTCTGTGGTACACTCCAGTTGGCTCCGCCTACCAGGGGAAGTATAAAGGTCACTGCACTGCCTGGAGACCCTTTAGTCTGGATATTGTATTGTATATAGTGTGCTCCATTCTTGTCAGTAATAAAAGCCTTTATTTCCCAGGTACAATCTAGCCTCCCGAGTGATTTAATCGCGCATCAATTTTATTACTGACAAAATTTTGAAAAACCATGGAGCAAATGTTGAAACCCGATCGGCTTACACTAGACCCACGTGCGGCAGGAGCGTCGAACACTTTCGACCATTGGTTAAAGTGTTTTCAAGACTACATCGATGCCTCAACAGCCATTCAAAATGACGCCGATAGACTGTGGGTCCTCCACGCGAGGGTAAGCGACACCGTATACTTATCAATCCGCGATGCCCAAGACTACAAAGGGGCCATCGAACTACTTAAGAAGCGGTACAACAAACCGCCAAACGAGATCCATGCTCGACACCTTCTAGCCACTCGACGGCGGCAGCCCGACGAAACGACAGAACAGTACCTGGGTGAACTCCAGCAGCTAGCCAGAGCCTGCAACTGCAAGTCAGTGTCGGCGGCCCAGTATACGAGCGACTTGATCCGCGATGCGTTCGTGGCGGGAATCGGCTCGTCGTACATTCGCCTCCGGCTGCTAGAGCAAGGTAATCTAGACCTCGCTAAGACAGTAGAATTAGCTGACACTATGGAGACGGCCTCCAGAAGCCTAGAAACGTACCCCACCGACCATGTGGGAACATCGTGGCAAGTACAGCCACCGACTCTACTTTATTCAGCGGCTCAGAAAAACTGCGCGATTGTGTTCCCAACCTCGGACCTGACGACGGCGGCAGCTCCAGGAGGCCCGCGGTGTTACTTCTGTGGATTGGCGAAACACCCTCGGCAACGATGTCCAGCCAGAACGGTATTGTGCTCCGCGTGCGGAAAGAAAGGGCATTATGCCAAAATCTGCAGGACCAAACCACCCTCCAAACATAGCAGTGCGGCGTGTGATTCTCCTGAGCCTGTCTCCTTGTCTCCAGCGTCTTCGAGGTCATCCACCACGTGCGATTCCAGAGCGCCGCCATTCCTGATGATGGAGACGCAAGACATGTGCGACCTGCAGGGGCCGCCACTTTTAGCGCCACCGACCACATGCGATCCATGGGCGCAGCCATTTTGGTCGGCACCGACCGCGGATGACCAGCAGGGGTCATCATCATCAACTATCTCAGCTGCCTGCAGCGGCACCCAAGACCCAACGGTGGCGTCAATCATCCTGGACCAGGCCAAGCCTCACAGACTCGACAAGTCCATGATGGACATAGAGGTAAATGGACGCCAAATTCATTGTTTGTTTGACAGCGGGAGCACGGAGAGCTTCATTCATCCTGACACCGTGAAACGGTGCGGTCTCCGAGTACGGTCTGTCAGACAGACAATTTCGATGGTGTTGAGGTCCTGGTCTGTTACTGTGCTAGGGAGCTGCGTGGTCAATCTGACGGTGCGGGGCACAGTTTACGAGAACTTCAGGCTCCTTGTGTTACCGCACCTTTGTGCTCCGATGCTCCTGGGACTCGACTTTATGGTCCACCTGAGGAGTGTAACCCTGCAGTACGATGGGCCACACCCTCCACTTTCAGTGGGAGAACAGCAGCCTCCAAATTGCCCAGCGCGCTCCACGTGTAGCCTCTCGACACTCAGAATCACCCCACCATCCTTATTCGAGAATCTAGTGCCAGGCTGCAAGCCCATCGCAACCAAGAGCAGGCGTTACAGCGCTGAGGATCGAATCTTTATTCGATCTGAAGTTCAGCGGCTCCTCAGGGAAGGGATCATCCAACCTAGCTCTAGTCCATGGAGAGCGCAAGTAGTGGTGGTTAAAACTGGACACAAACCCCGGATGGTCATCGACTATAGTCAGACCATTAATAGATACACGCAGCTGGATGCGTATCCTCTCCCGCGCATATCTGACATGATCAACCAGATTGCGCAGTACCGGGTGTTCTCCACCATTGACTTGAAGTCAGCTTACCACCAGCTCCCCATTCGCCCAGAGGACCGAAAATACACGGCCTTTGAGGCGGATGGTCGTCTTTATCACTTTTTAAGGGTTCCCTTTGGCGTCACGAATGGGGTCTCGGTCTTCCAGCGTGCAATGGACCGAATGGTGGACCAAAACGGGCTGCGGGCTGGATAACGTCACTATCTGCGGCCATGACCAGCAGGACCACGATGCCAACCTCCTTAGATTTTTACGCACTGCGTCTCACCTGAATCTGACCTACAACAGGGAGAAGTGTGTATTTCGCAAGCGCCGTTTAGCAATTCTCGGATACGTGGTGGAAAACGGGGTCCTTGGCCCTGATCCAGACCGTATGCGTCCCCTCCTGGAACTTCCCCTGCCCAGTAGCATCAAAGCACTGAGAAGATGCTTAGGCTTCTTCTCTTACTATGCACATTGGGTTCCCAATTATGCGGACAAAGCCCGTCCGCTCATCAAGTCTACCTCCTTTCCCCTAGCAACAGAGGCTCGCTTAGCCTTTGGAGGGATAAAAGCCGACATTGCGAAAGCCACGATGCACGCTGTTGATGAGTCCATCCCCTTTCAGGTGGAGAGAGATGCATCGGATTTCACCCTGGCCGCCACACTTAACCAGGCGGGCAGGCCCGTCGCCTTTTTCCCTCGCACCCTCCAAGGCCCCGAAATTCGACACTCTGCGGTGGAAAAGGAGGCCCAGGCCATTGTGGAGGCCGTTCGGCATTGGCGCCATTACTTGGCGGGAAAACGATTCACCCTGCTCACGGACCAGCGGTCCGTGGCGTTCATGTTCAACAACACGTTACGGGGTAAGATCAAAAATGATAAAATCTTGAGATGGAGAATCGAACTCTCCACCTACAATTATGATATCATGTACCGTCCAGGGAAGCTCAATGAGCCCTCAGACGCCCTGTCGCGTGGAACATGTGCAAGTGTGCAGGAGAATCGATTACAGGCCCTCCACAATGATCTCTGCCATCCGGGGGTCACTCGGCTCTTCCATTTCGTAAAGGCCCGGAATCTACCCTACTCAGTGGAGGATGTCAGGTCCATAACCCGAAGCTGCCAGGTATGTGCTGAATGCAAACCGCACTTCTACCGACCTGACAGGGCACACCTCATTAAAGCCACTCGCCCTTTTGAAAGACTGAGTGTGGACTTTAAGGGCCCCCTTCCTTCGACGGATCGGAACGTGTACTTCCTCAATGTGATTGACGAGTACTCACGATTCCCTTTTGTCATTCCCTGTTCTGATACGACCACTGCCACGGTCATTAAAGCATTACGGGATCTTTTCACCCTGTTCGGTTACCCCAGCTATATCCACAGTGATAGGGACTCATCATTCATGAGTGACGACTTGAGGCAATACCTGCTCTCAAAAGGGATTGCCTCAAGTAGAACTACGAGTTACAACCCTAGGGGTAACGGACAGGTTGAACAAGAAAATGCTACAGTCTGGAAGGCTGTCTTACTGGCATTGAGGTCTAAAGGTCTTCCAGTCTCCCGTTGGCAAGAGGTACTCTCTGATGCGCTCCATTCTATCCGCTCACTCCTGTGTACGGCAACCAATGCTACTCCACATGAGAGGATGTTTTCCTTCCCTAGGAAGTCTTCCTCTGGGACCTCATTACCATCTTGGTTGACGCACTCAGGACCTGTCCTCCTGTGGCGGCATGTTAGGACCCACAAGTCCGACCCTTTGGTTGAACAGGTCCGTCTCCTCCACGCCAACCCTCAATATGCCTATGTGACATATCCTGACGGGCGAGAGGACACGGTCTCTATTAGAGATCTGGCGCCAGCAGGGGACTTGGACACCCTAGTCGCTCCCACACCCCTAGTTAGGGACCCCCCGGCCCTTATCTCCCCTCCTGACACGGCGCAGGCAGTATCGGGACCACCACTTAATCCTCTTACTCCCATGTACAGCTTGCCTGAGTCCAGGAGATTGTCACCACCTCGAGACGTGCTCGAGTCCAGCAGATTGTCGCCACCTCGTGGTCCACCTGTCCGTGAGGAACTGGAGGAGTCACTGGACACCGCCTTGGAGAGAAGGTCGCCACGGTCACCAGAACCGGCGTTACCGCCAGTGTTGAGGAGGTCGCAGAGCCGGTGCGGTCCTCCAATACGACTGAACTTGTGATTATATGAACAGTTGTTCTGGTTTTTTATGCCCCACCGGCCTTTGTTTTTAAAGGAGGGGTGAATGTGGTGAACCATAGTTGGTTACCACTTTGAGTGCTGAGCCATGGATGGTCAGCACTATGGGGTTTGTAGATATGTTACTGTAATTACTGTTGGTGTTCGGGTTGGGCTGTTCTACCTGTCGATATTGTTCTGTGGTACACTCCAGTTGGCTCCGCCTACCAGGGGAAGTATAAAGGTCACTGCACTGCCTGGAGACCCTTTAGTCTGGGATTGTATTGTATATAGTGTGCTCCATTCTTGTCAGTAATAAAAGCCTTTATTTCCCGGGTACAATCTAGCCTCCCGAGAGATTTAATCGCGCATCACCTTGTAAATCTTGTTTCGCCTTTTCTCCAGCCATCTACATCCTTTTTATAACATGGAGACCAGAACTGTGTATAGTGTAACCTGACCAGGATCCTATACAAGGTTAACATCACTTCACATCTTTTGAATTCTATACCTCCCAAAATAAGTACAATTCTTTGTTGGCATTGTTAATTGGTTTGTTGAACTTCATTGCTTCTTTTAATGATTTGTTCACCTATATCCCTAGATTCCACTGCTATTCTACCTCATTCAGTAATATATTTTCTCATGTGTAAGTGATATTGCTATTTTTCTTACCAAAATATAGGGGCAACATGATGGCATTGTGGTTAGCACTGCTACCTCACAGTGCCAGGGACCGAGGTTTGATTCTGGCCTTGGGTGACTGTCTGCGTGGAGTGTGGGTTTCCTCCGGGTGTTCCTGTTTCCTCCCAGGTTAGGTTGATTGGCCACACTAAAATTGACCCTTAGTGTCAGGAGGATTAGCACGGTAAATACATGGGGTTATGGGGATGGGGCCTGAGTGTGATTGTTGTCAATATATGCTTGATGCCGAATGGCCTCCTTCTGCACTGTAAGGATTTTATGATTCTATTTATCTTCAATTTTCCATTTAGCTGCACAGTCAAGTTTCCTTCTATTATTAAGTTGTCTTGTGTTATGTTGCATTTTCCCTCGATGTTAGCAAAACCCACAGTTTGATATCATCTGCAAAGTTTGATACTGAATTGTTTGTAAGTCCAAATCATTTAACATAAATTATGAATAATGGTGGTCCCATCACTGATTCTTATGAAAATCCATTTTTTATCTTCCTCTAATCTCAATAAGTGCCCGTTTCCTCCTCATATACTTTCATTCAGCAAGTTGTCTCTTGACTCCATGTGCTCTAATTTTTGTCATGAGCTTACTTTGTGGGACCTCATCAAAAAACTTCTAGAAAATCCAAGAATAAGATACCTACTGCAGAGTCACATGTCTACGCTTTGTGAAATGTTGCTTCTATCACCATCTTTCCTCTTGCAAGATATCTCTACTTTAAACCTCCCATTTCTACCTAAGTTACTTACAGAAGCATAGGAATTTAGGAATGGTAAACCATCCAGTCCATCGAGCCTACTCCACAATCCAGTATGTAAAAGTAAAAAGTAAAGTAAAGTTTATTTATTAGTCACAATAGGCTTGCATTCACACTGTAATGAAGTTACTGTGAAAATCCCCTAGTCGCCACACTCTGGCACCTGTTCGGGTACACTGAGGGAGAGGTTAGCATAGCCAATGCACTTAACCAGCACATCTTTGGACTGTGGGAGGAAACCAGAGTATCTGGAGGATCTGATCATGGCTGACCATCCACTTCAATGTCTTTTTCACTATACTATCCCCATATCCCTTTACATCATTAGCGTTTAGAGACCTGTCAATCTCTTCTTTAACCATACTCAGTGACAAAGTTTCCACTGCCCTCTGGGATAGAGAATTCTAAAGATTTGCAACCCTCTGAGTAAAAAGACTTCTCCTTATCTCAATTCAAAATGGCTTCCTCCCTATTTTGCAATCATGCCCCCTGGCTCTAGACTCCCCGTCCAGGGGAAACATCTTGCGTGTATCTATCCTCTCTATCCTTTTAAGTATTTTGTAGGTTTCAATGAGATCACTCCTCATTCTGCAAAACTCTGGAGAATATAGGCCCAGTTTTCCCCAACTTCTCTTCAAAGACACTCTGGCCATCCCAGGGACAAGTCTGGTGAACCTTTGTTGCACTCCCTCTGTGGCAATAACATCCTTCCTGAGGTAAGGGGACCAAAATTGAAGCAAGACATTGCTACTCCTGTACATCAGTTATTGAGTGTATTACATGACTCTAATGTTTCCTCTTTTTCAGAGAGGCCCTGCTAATGAGACCGTCTACCTCTACAAAAACAAGACATGGAAATGCGTAAAAATGAAAGTGAAGGAAAGAACTGATGACTCCAATAATTGAGGGATCGATTCCCAATAAAGGTGACAGATGCCTTGAGTAAGGGCTACAGGGCATTCCAGTTCAGTAGGATTTTGGAAGGCATTTTTAAACTCTTGCTTATACCACATGAATGGGCCATATATATAGTTCTCAATTAATTCAATAGGTTAATAAGGAGACATCCCTTTACTTGGAGAGTGCTGTTACATGAAGTGGTTGAGGCAAATATCTTGGATGTTTTCAAAAGAAAGCAATATGAGAGAAAAGAAAATAAGACGAGGTCGATAGGATAGCATTTTATGTGGAGTGTAGCACCAGCACAGACTAATTGAGCCAAATGGCCTGTTTCTGTACTGCATCTTCTGTGCAATCCACTGTAATTTCATGAGCCTCTTGTATTTTTTTTCATTCATTTGTGGGACATGGACATGGGAATCGCTGGCTGGGCCATAATTTATTGCCCATCCCTAGTTGCCCGGGGCAGTTGAAAGTCAACCACATTGCTGTGGATCTGAAGTCACATGTAGACCAGACCATGTAAGAATGACAGATTTCCTTCCCTAATGGATATTAGTGAACCAGACGGGTTTTTTCGACAATCGGCAATGGTGTCATGGTCATCAGTAGATTCTTAATTCCAGATTCTTTTTATTGAATTCAAATTGGGCGGCACGGTAGCACAGTGGTTAGCACTGCTGCTTCACAGCTCCAGGGATCTGGGTTCGATTCCCAGCTTGGGTCACTGTCTGTGTGGAGTTTGCACATTCTCCTTGTGTCTGCGTGGATTTCCTCCGGGTGCTCCGGTTTCCTCCCACAGTCCAAAGATGTGCGGGTTAGGTTGATTGACCATTCTAAAATTGCCCCTTAGTGTCCTGAGATGCATAGGTTAGAAGGATTAGTGGGTAAATGTGTAGGGATATGGGGGTAGGGCCCGGGTGGGATTGTGGTCGGTGCAGACTCGATGGGCCAAATGGCGTCTTTCTGCACTGTAGCGTTTCTATGGTTCTATGAAATTCCACCAGTTGCTGTGGCGGGATCCGAATCTGGATTAATAGCCTAGCGGTAATACCTCTAGGCCATTGCGTCCCCTGCTAATGAAGAGTCTGTTTTCAAATCCTACAAGGAAATTGGACTGCCTTGAACAGAGGAGGCACTGTGTGTGTTCACCAATATTTTCCAGGTGCGGATGTGATTGAGCGAGTAGCCATATCTAAAGATAGCCTTTTTGATTGAATATGGAGTCAGGAAATGTGGTCCAGTGTTTTGCTGGATTTTTTTTGTGCTTTTGAGAAAAGTTCCATATGCATTAAATATTTTACCAAACCATTGGCTTTTATGAATCTGCTGTGTTGCACTTAACATTTTCAGATTTGATTATTTTTTAGTAAATCAATTCTGAAGTTTAAACTCTGAGCTACAAAATAGTACACAAATGTATCCCAACCTAATATTTAGCTGTTGAGCCAAGATGATGTGAAATGCAGCAACATCAGAAAACTATGACATGGAAGGAAATCATTCAGATTTATTCCCCGCAGGCCACCCAGTCTTTTAATTTTTTAAAATATGTATGATTTTAGAAAAAAAAGTTGATGCTCTTCTTTTTATTGGGAAGAATATTCACACTTTGCTTTTACAAAATCAGCATTGCAAATGCCCTTTGTTCCAAAAATACCAGCAAAGAATTAACCATTGAAAATTAAGCCTTTATTATTTGAGGTATGAAGGTTTGTCACCACAGAATCTAATGTTTTATTCAGCACAAAGTGACAATGCTTGATGCGTACATGAATAATTCTAGAATAGTCATCTAGTTATTAATCATTAAGTGTCTAAATTTTATTGTGAAGAGTGTATTAAGCTCAATATTTATTTTAACCTATTCTATCTTCAGTTATACTTGTAACGACTGAGAAAACTGGTAGATATTGTCACACTATAGTGTCAATGGGAAAAAAATACAGAGGGCGGAATTTTGCACCTGCATTAGCTATCAGGGAAAACAACAACGCGAGTGCAAAATCCTGGATGAGTTGGGAAACACAGTTCCCATCGGTGACATAACTAGGTTCCCTCCCAGGAAGTTCAGGAAACTAATTTAAATGAATGAATATTTAATTAGTGAGCTCTCCCACTTGGGTCTACCCCCTCAATGAATATTCATAGCACAGCACACTTTATAACAGCTGTTTAGAATCAGAATCTGGCGACCTCTCTTCCGAAGGGGGTATCGGAGGTGACTGCTCATGTTCCCATCACCCTGTCCGGTGTACATTTGGAGATGGTGCACCGGACAGGATGGGGGAGGAACACAATAAGTGGAACTCAAGGATGGGGTGGGGAGGGTTAGGTCTTGGCATTTGGGTGGGAGGAGAGGGTCACGGCAGGGAGTTGCTTGTGGGCCTTAGCGGCCCTTCATTGTTGTGGTCCTTCAGGTCTCAAGGGGTCTGGTGTGCATGGTTTCACTTCTCAGTCCCCTGTTTTAGGCTTGTGGCGATGTCACACCTGAGGGATTGCCCTTCTATAGTGGCAGCTGAAGAGGGTGGTGTGGGTGAAATCACAGGGGCCCAACTGTGAAGTGGGGTCCTGTGAATTGATCGGTTGCATGGGCAGAGTGGGGGATTCTGATCCCAGCTTCATGAGGACAGAAGACCCTCACACCAGGGTCGGGGGGGGAGGATGAGTACAGTCAGAATGAACCCCTCCCGCCTCCCTTCTCCACCCCCCTCCCATGCTGTAAAGTGCATCTTCAGGACATGAGCTGTCTGGAAAGGCAAAGTCTCTGGTTAAGGAAGCACTCAGGGACTAAAGTCAGGATGGCTGGATGTACAAACTGTGAGGTTTGATTAATCTACAGCCCATGAGAGCTTGGGGATGCCATTTGAGGATGAAGGTGACTGCAAATTGCTGTCTCAACATGAATTGGGTGGGAGTCATCTGTCACAAGGGGAAACCAATTCCCTAATCATCTCCCTGATGCTTCTTTGATGAGTCAATTTTGCCAATTAAGTCAGAGTTGTAATGCATGAGTTGACTGGCGTCCCGTAGTTCACCTTTGGATCCACAGCTCAGTGGTTAGAGTACTTACAAACCAGCTGTCACGAGTTTGATCCAAAAGAGTTGGGAGCTGACCTTGCAAGCATTGAACACTAAGGCCTATGTTCCATGACAGAGGTATCACACATGGCACCCCAAGTGCAAAGCTTTAAAATGAACATGCTCATCAGTCACCCCGTTCAAGAGATGACAGGTGGCAGCGCCTCATTCCAGCCTGAAGTTGGAATGTAGATCGATCGATCGCAATCAACTGCCTCAGTCCTCACCTTTTGGGGGTTGCGGGGCGGGGGGTGGGGGCGGGGGGAAAGGTGGTAAACAGTGGGGAAGGGGGCTGTTTGTGTGGTGCAGCCTGCTGAGGCTCCCAAGGATGGAGGTGTTTCTGTCAGGTACAGTTGACAGGGGAAACTTTGGGGATCTGGCCACTGTGTGATAGGGGAGGCAGTGAGGCTCACTGGAAAGGCACTTGCAGAGGGGGATGTGCATGGGGGAATATTCCAGATGCTGAGAGGGCTGTTAGGGTATTGTCAGGACTCCTCATTGCTCACTTTAATGTTGTCTTCCTCTCTGTTTTTGAGTCAGTGATGGAGCCAGTTGAGCTGGCAGTTCTTTTGATAGCTGCACAGCAGCAATAGTATTATCAACGTTTGGCTATAGGTGGACAGAACCAATGCCCTGCAGAGGAGGAGAAGGCTGGGCCCACTTATCTTCCAGGAACAGGGCTACAGATGGCAGAGCCTCAGAGGAGACACTACCGGCCATGGATCTGCCGTCGTAGAACTTCTGACCTCCAAATGTCAGAGGTCAAGTACCGGAGAAGGCTGAGTCTGTCCCAGGGGAGCTCTCCAACACAGACCCAGAGGGTGTCACGCATTGTTGTAGCCTGTTGCACTCTTCACAACCTGGCACTACAGCAGGGTGAGCAGCTAGACCAGGAGAAGTTGGAGGGGCACCACATTGACCCGCACAGGTGACTAGGGGAATTTCACAATAACTTCATTGCAGTGTTAATGTAAGCCTTACTTGTGACTAATAAATAAACTTTAACTTTATGAGGAGGATGGAGAGGATCAACCTGCAGAGGAGCCAGAGGAAGGACCTCGGGTGATGGCCAGGGCCTGCATGGGGTGCGGGGCTAGGGATGTCCTCATTGCTTCTTGGTTTGGGGAAGCCCAGGGCAAGGGCGTCAAGACCTCTCCCACCATGGGGTCTTACATCTTCTCGCTACTATGGTGCATGGGGAAGGTCATTGTGATGGTGGCTACATGCTACAGGAGAATGACGATGACTTGGATTGAGTACAGAGCGATGTTCTGCAAAATGTCTGACTCCTGCCTGACAGAGAGCTGAAGGTGATCTGGCACTGAATGGCTGATCTCGGGCTCAGTGAGGCTGGATGACACATTTTAGCTGCTACTGCCTCCTCCGAGGTCAGGGGTCTCAGTGTATCCAGTCTAACAAGATGGACAGACTCAAAACCGTTTTCAGCCGATGGCACCCCTAATACTAAAGAATGCTGGCAGACATGAGGACTGCTGTGGGGAATTAGAGGGGGAAGGCAAGCCTGCCTTGGGTGGGGGTTGGCGAAGGGAGCTGCTGGGGGGGGGGGGGGGGCAATGCTAGGAGCAGTATGGCATCACTGCATCATCAGTGTTGGAGGCGGGTGAACCATAGTGCGCCCTTTCTCAATGCAGAGCCATGACATGCCAGTGTGAATATCCTTTATGGACAAGCAAAGTAAATTCAAATGCAAACTGGCAATTACAATGGTGACTTATCTTTACTAATGCTGAGGTTTACTTGTGCCCTCTAGGTGCTTATAGTTCCTTACTCTTCCTCACTCGCCTGCTATGTCTTAGTGCATCCCCAGGGTCCACAGCTGAGGTTGAGATGGTCTGTTAACTTCCAGGCCATGTTGCCTGAGTTGACCTTGGCGGGAGTCCCCTGGAGGGCTGGGACCTTGAGGGTCTGGGCCTGCTTTCGGGTTGCATAGCTATTGCAGTGCTGTCCTCCTCAGTGTGAGGGGCTGGAGGTGTGTAGCTCAGAGGGAGGGGTTGTCAGATGGTCCGAACAACCCCAGGATCTCCTGGGTGAAAGGCCCCAGGTTGCGTTCCTGCCGACCCTCTTCCTTTTGGTGCCTGGATGCCCCTGGGCTCCTCCATTAGATAGAGGGGCAACTGGAGTGAGATCCAGAAGCTCTTCCGTCCTCTGGTGCTGACACTCACACCAGTGCCTGCACCATGCATTCAAAGCCCTGCACCATGGAGCTCAGACCCTCAACCTTGGAAGTCCTTAGCTGAGTCTTGGAGCTGACACCACTCGCCATGGAGTGCACATCCTGCACCAAGGTCTCTAAATTGTTGTGTTGGAGAGGCGGCACCATCTCCACGGACAGAAGGAAATGGGACTTCTCCATTCTCCTTGCAGTCTGAGGAGGGATGTTGACATCTCTTTTTGATACTGTGCCTTTGTAGCTCCAACAGCTGTGGGATGGCTGAACCCAGGGGCACAACTTCAGCAAGGGATTCAGTAGAGTCCTGACCTCTGGCATCCCTCTGAGTGCCAGTTCTCTAGGACATCCACCTGCTGTGGATCATCAGGTGTGAGGTGCTTGCCAGTAATTGACACAGAAGCCTGTATACTACTTGTTCTGACTGAGGTGTAGATATCTGCATGGGTGGAGAGTGTAAGTGACAGTGATGCCTCTGCAGTGCTGGTCTCCGAGATGTCTTCCTCAGAGCTGCTCGGGTCTGCGGTGTCCAGGGTCCACAAAGATGGTCCGGACTGGTCAACTGATTGATCTGCATGAAAAAGAGATGGCATTAGTATGGGACAGGGGACCACTGATAGGAGAAAGGCTTGAGCCATGGCTGGACTGCATTGGGGGTATTCACGTGTGTCTTTGTCCCATCTCGCCCTCTGCAGATATGCAGTCCAGCTTCTCACCAGCAAGCTCAGGGGCTCGTTCCTTGAAGTGGGTAAGGTTCTTGAGCTCTGGCATCACTCCGGTTGGCTGTACCCGCTCATGCAGGTTGTGTTCAAGTTTGCCCTGAAATGAGACAGATGGGGAGAATGTCAGCAGGAGTTATGCCAGATCAGATGGTAATGTCATTTGACATGAATGGGAGCAGGAATGTGAGGAGCTACTGGGCATATTATGGGGGTGGGGGAGGGAAGTCTGCATCGCATGTGTTGGGGCCCGGTGAGGTGGTTTATAGTGAGCTCACCACAGTGGTATGAGGGGTGTGAGAGGGGGTGCTGTGGGAGACATGAGGAGGCATACTCAACCTAGCTGTAAGAAGATCATTCGTCTTCTGGCACTGCAGCACCACCCTCTTACAGAGTGAGCTGGCACTCACTATCATGGCCACAGCTTGCCAGGTGGGAGGGGGTTGGTCACGTCGCTGGCAGGATATCTGCCCAATTGAGGAGAGAGGGTCTCCAGTCTCTGCTGGATCCCATCCAGAGGCTTGCTGAGATCACCCTCAATGAAGTGTGGTGCAGTCTTTCTGGCAATGAGCCCATGATTGGATGTAGAACAATCCTGGGGAGGTGTTTAAATGGACAGCCCCACTGATTTCAGACATTAGGCTGTGGCAGGGCGAACAAATCAGAGACAGGCCGCCATGAACGCCGTGTGAAACTCACAGTAAAAAATGTTTCTGTTTATAGAGGCTGAACGTACGGTGACTTTTTTCGCTGTCAGCGTCCATGTAATTCTCTCCAGTTTTCTTGCTGGGACCCACACTTGTAAAAAATATTGGAAAATTCCATTTAGAATTACCAGGCTAAGTGAAAGTGCTGTTACTTGCTCTTCACACATTCACTCCTTGCACAGATTGTAGACATAAAATCCATAGGATCCCTACAGTGCAGAAGGAGGTGTAATAACTCCACGGAGGCGAAAGTCCCGTCACCAAGTTACTTTATTTACACCATTCATCTGTACACAGCCAGCTCTCCAGTTGCTCCCTGCTGGATGCAGACTGGGAGTCTGACACACCTGCTTTAAATAGGAAATGTGAGGGTCCCTGATTTAACCATCAATTAGAATACATCAGGTATTTCTTTTCTGGTACCAACTTAATAAACAAACTCAAATTAATTTAAAGACAAATTAAAAGGGGCAGCTCCCCAAAAGGAAGGGGGAACAGCCCGAACAAAAGACAAAGTACAAAGGAAACTTAAAACATTAACTCAAAAGGTGATTATCAGGATTGATAATATACCCCAGCCCCACCGGTGCCCAGTGGGCGCAGAAGGCGTCAACTGCGCCTGTGGACACCGCATGCTCCCTCTCCAGGGACACCTGGCCGCGAATGTAGCCGCGGTAGAGGGGCAGGCAGTCAGGATGGACGGCCCCGTCGATCACCTGCTGCCTGGGCCTAGTAATGGAGCGCCTCGCCGGGCCCAGGTTCACGAGGAGGTTGCCGTCCCGCACCAGGTGCCCATAGATTAGGTGTGTGGGACTGAAGTGCAAACAAAACATCAGTAAAAGGTGTTTCAAGTAAACAAAAAGGGAGTGCGATCTATAACATAAAACGTAGACATGGTCCATGGACTCTATAAGACCACAGAAGGGGCATATTTGGGAGCCTGTGAACCAAAGAAACCTACGATTGTACAGTACTGCTACGTGCAGCGTCCTCCACCCCAGGTCCCCAAGATAATTGGGGGAGATCCCTCCATAGAGGGACCTCCACTGGGGACCTCTGCCGCCCGGCGGCAACAAGGCCCGCCAAGATGTATCTGGGCGACAGGCGAGGACGCGGTAGTGGAAGGTGTGCAGCAGCAGCCCGTACAGGAAACGCCTCCGTGCGGTGGAAAGGGGAGGACATTTCCGTGAGGCGGCTCATGCTGTGGGGCACCTGACCCGGCCCGGGGCGGAGGATGGGGTTGGGGGTTGGGAGTCTAGGCTTGGGGCCAATGTGAAATTCCGTCCGAGCAGGGGAACGCTCGGCCAGGATCCCATCGAACGCCTGCGCCACCTCGAGACCGTGTGCGCACTCAGGGCCGAGCACGACTGTTCTAAGGTCTTGGATGGCTTTGGCCGCGCGCCAGACGGCCACCCCTGCACACTCAGCCAGCACGTGGGGGGTCATCCAGCCCGCTCCTCCGCCATCCAGCACGTCCCCGATCCTGGTCACCCCGGCATCCATGGCCCTACTCTCCGCCAGCCACCTGAAGTTATATGGCTGGAGGTGCGGATTCCTGAGCAGCGGCTCTCGCACGAGAGTCACTACTCCTGACGGGGGAGAGCTGCGTCGCGAGGCGACCGCGTTCCAGACCGTAAGGAGGTCCTGGTAAAAGATGGGCAACACCTGCAAGGAGGTCGGAATACGCCCCAGGTTAATATGCAGGAGCTGCACGTCGTAATTGAGGCCGTGCAACTGGCGGAAGAAATACCTCGCCAGGGCACGCCATCGTGGAGGAGGCTCGACGTAAAGGCATCTCTGCAGGGTCTGGAGGCGGAAGGTCGCTATCTATGTACACCAGACCATGACCGCCCTCTCCAAATGGGAGATGCAGAACCTCGGCAGAGACCCAATGCAGTCGGTTGTCCTAGAAGGACAGTACGAGGGTTTCCTGGATATTGGTAACAAAGCCATGGGGAGGGGTCAAAGTGACCAGCTAGTACTACAACATGGAGGCGAGCAGCTGGTTTATGATGAGAACTCATGCTCCGGAGGACAGCACTCGAAGCAGTCCTGTCCAGTGACTCAGGAGAGCGGAGACTTTCGCTCTTGCTTGTTTGCCGGCCAGGATTCCTCGGCTGGGCAGAGATGGACCCCCAAGTAGAGGAGGTTGGTCTTGCTCCAGGTGAAAGGCCTGAGCTCCTCCAGAAAGGGGTCTGTCTCCTACGGACCGACCAGGAGTCCGGAGCACTTGACCCAGTTGATCCTGGCGGAGGACGCGGCGGAGTACACCGCCTGGCATTCTCGCAGGTCAGCTGGGTCCATGAACATGAGGAGCACGTCATCGGCGTAAGCCGACAGGACCACCCCTACATCCGAGCCACGCAGAGCCAAACCCAACAACCTCCTCCACAAGAGGCGCAGGAATGGCTTCACGCATATAAAATACAGTTGGCCGGACAAGGGGCAGCCCTGCCGCACTCCTCGCCCAAAGCGAAGGGGCGCCGGCAGGGACCTGTCAACCTTAATCAGACACTCTGCGGCAGAGTACAGTAATCGGATCCGGGTGACAAAATGGGTCCCGAACCTGAATGCCAGTAGAGTTCGAGTAAATACTCGTGCTCCACCCTGTTGAACACCTTCTCCTGAGCGTGTGAAAAGAAGGTGCTCGACAGACCAACCCTCTGGGAATGATGTATCAGGTCCCGGAAGAGATGTAAATTGTCATGAATCGACCTGTCCGGGACTGTGTAGGACTGGTCAGGGTGGATCATGTGGTCCAGCATGGATCCAAGACGTGAAACCAGCGCCCTGTCAAAGATTTTATAATCCGTGCTGAGGAGGGAGACCGGGCGCCAATTCTTAAGGTGGTGGAGATCCCCCTTCTTGGGCAGCAGGGCGATAATTGCTGAGAGCAATGCTCTCCCCAAGGATCCCCGCGTAGTCGTTCCCCAGGACGCCCCAGAGTGCGCTGAAGAACTCCACGGTCAGCCCGTCCAGCCCCGGGGCCTTGCCCCGTTGGAGGCTGTTGAGGGCACCGGTCAGCTCGGCCATGGTGATATTGGCTTCAAGCCTGCCGATGCCCTCCGGGCTGACCTATGGCAGATCCTCTCACAAAACTCTGCGGGCATCCTTGCTGGACGGATCTGGAGAGAAGAGGGTGGTGTAATAATCCTGGGCAATGGCCCGGATGCCCTCTGGATCCGAGACGGGGGAACCGTCGTCGGCCAGCAGCGTTAGGAGCTGATGGCTAGCTCGCCGATTTTCCCAGCGAGTAGAAAAAGGGGAAGCCGCGGTCCAGGTCCACTTGGAACTGGAGCTGCGACCTCACGTTAGCGCCACGGGACCTGACGAGTTGCAGGTCCCGCAGCGCGCCCTTCTTCTCCCTGTACTCCAGCCGTAGGGCCGGGTCTGCGTTGGGCTGACTGAGGCGTGCCTCCAGGTCGAACACCTCCTTCTCCAACTCCTCGAGCCTGGATTACCACCTCTTTGTCGACCCTCTCGCGTACTCCTGACAGAAGGTACGGATCTGAGTCTTGCCCACATCCCACCAGAGCCTCAAGGAGGGGAAGCCTCCCCGCTTCCTTCTCCAGCCGGCCCAGAATCAACGAAACGAGTGCAGGAAGTGCTCGTCCTCCAGCAGCGTGTTGTTCATGTGTCAGTACGCGGACCCCCCCCCGGACGCGAGACAGAGCAAACTCCGCCCATGCCAGGTGGTGGTTCGTGCACGGCACCTGCCGCATGGAGGCCGACGGCACGCCGGACACGTGCGCCTGTGAAACGTAAAGGCGGTCGATTCTGGACGCTCCGCCTCCAGGCTTCACGAAAGTGAAAGCTATGGAGCCAGGATGGAGGTGTCTCCTGACGTCCACCAACTTGTGGGTCCCAAGCAGGTCCCGCAACTTCACCACCACCAGGGTGTGCAGCCAGGGGCCGGTGCGGTCCCGTGCCTCGAGGGTGCAGTTAAAATTCCGCCCCCCCCCCCCCCCCCCCCCCCCCGCGAGGATAATGCATTCCGCCCTGGCGATGGTGTCGAGGTGAGCGGACACTTTCCTCGTAGAAAGTCGTTTGTTGCGGTCCGGCGGTCGGTGCGTAGACGTTCAGCAAGTGAATGGCCACGCCCCCCACACGGACCGTCAAGTGCAGCAACCGGCCTGGCACCGGCTCCTTGACCCCCAAGATCTCCGGCTGAAAATGCGGGGCCAACAAGATAGCCACCCCGCTGGAAGCGAGCGTGAGGTGGCTCATGTAGACCCCCCCCTCACCACTCCAGGAGCCATCGAGCTTCGTCTCCCGGAATGGTACGGGTTTCTTGCAGGAAACACACCGCATACTTCCTGTCACGGAGGACCGAGAAGTTCTGGAACTTGCGGAGTGGCTCACTGCTGCTGTTGACGTTGAGGCTGGCTATAGTCACCTTCATGTCAATAGCATTGTGCCACCGTCACCACTTATCTAAGTGCGTGGGGGAGCGCTGGCGCAAGACGCGCCAGTCCGCTCCCCCGTGAGCCCATCAAGGAACCCCTGTACCCGATGCCGCTCTCTTTCAGTCAGGTCCAATGCGGCCTGGGAGCAGGCCTGCGTGGACCGGACGAGCAGCGCCAGGTCCGACCAACGGTCGAGGGCTAGTCGGACGCTGTCAGTGCAGCCAGAATGGTCTTTGATAAAGGCCCTGAGTTCCCCAGAGGGGATGAGGGGCGACTCGGTGAGGGGCATGAGGGAGTCCACCACCTCGCTATAGGTGCACCCTGAAACAATCCCCATGCCCACCACCGAGCAGCTTACCTCCTCGGGGCCGTCGCCCTTCAACTCTGAGTCCCCCGCCGCAGGGCGTACGCCGGGTGGCACGGAGCCGCCAACTAGTCCTAACTCCCCCCCCGATCCCACCCCCAGGATCGGCGGAGGAGGGGTTCCCCCCGGGCTCTTCCCCCTGGGTTTGTGGGTCCGTGGGCGACGGCGGCTCAGCCCCCCGCTCTGCCCCAGACGCCTGGCCACCCCCAGGTCCGGAGAGGTCGGGGGCGCCCAGCATCAGAGGTCAGGACAGAGAGGGGGGCCTTCCTTGCCACAGTCACCCAGGGACACAAACATCGGGGTGCTTGCCGCAGTCCCCCAGCAGTTTGAGAAAGAACTCCTCAGTGGTGCTAAAATGCACCGGGTGGAACGAGACCACGGGGGCCCCGCTCCCACCCGGCCCCGGGGGCCCCGCTCCCACCCGGCCACGGGGGCCCCACTCCCACAGGGGCCCCACTCCCACAGGGGCCCCACTCCCACCCGGCCACGGGGGCCCCACTCCCACAGGGGCCCCACTCCCACAGGGGCCCCACTCCCACCCGGCCACGGGGGCCCCACTCCCACAGGGGCCCCACTCCCACAGGGGCCCCACTCCCACCCGGCCCCGGGGGCCCCACTCCCACAGGGGCCCCACTCCCACCCGGCCCCGGGGGCCCCACTCCCACAGGGGCCCCGCTCCCACCCGGCCACGGGGGCCCCGCTCCCACCCGGCCACGGGGGCCCCACTCCCACAGGGGCCCCACTCCCACAGGGGCCCCGCTCCCACCCGGCCACGGGGGCCCCACTCCCACGGGGGCCCCACTCCCACAGGGGCCCCACTCCCACCCGGCCACGGGGGCCCCACTCCCACAGGGGCCCCACTCCCACCCGGCCACGGGGGCCCCGCTCCCACAGGGGCCCCACTCCCACCCGGCCACGGGGGGCCCCACTCCCACAGGGGCCCCACTCCCACCCAGCCACAGGGGCCCCACTCCCACAGGGGCCCCACTCCCACCCAGCCACAGGGGCCCCACTCCCACAGGGGCCCCACTCCCACCCGGCCCCGGGGGGCCCACTCCCACAGGGGCCCCGCTCCCACCCGGCCACGGGGGCCCCACTCCCACGGGGAGCTCCGCTCGGGGGACTGCGGCAGCATGTTCCGTTCCTTGCTCTTTGCCTTGCCCCCGACTTTGGGGCAAGGCACGAAGTCGGGTGGGGCCATGGCAGGGGATGGTGTGAATTGGGAGAGGGGCGTAGGCGCCACGAGCTCTGAGCTAGGGGAGGGGGTGTGGGGAGTCCCACAGGTGTCAAATTCTCCCTCCCCTGAGGCATGGTGCAATCTGCCCCCCCCCCCCCTTTGCCTTCCCATTTCCCTCCCTGGGAGGTGTAACATCCGCTGGCTCGGGGTCACATACCTGCCCACGCTTGGACCCGGGAGCGCGCGCACCTGTGATGTTGGGCCCAACACAGGACGCAGAGGCACCCACGGGCCCGGTCGATGTTTCCAGGGGGGGGGCCGGAGTTGGATGTTGTCCCCGAGCCGGCAGCCGGGGTGACTGGGGTGGTGGGGGTCGGGTTTGCATTCCTACCCCCTTTTTTTCTGCAGTCTTCTGGCCTTGGGGAGGCTCCACTCCTCCCCCTGCCGGCAGCCAAGGTGGCAGCTGCTGCCGGTGTGGCCACCCCTTGCGGGGGGCCAGGTGGTACTTGGTTCGAGGGAGAGGGGGCTGTGGTGCCGGCTGCGGCCGCCTTGGATTGGGGTTCGGCGGCCTTGGAGGCGGGGCAGTTCTTTCTAATATGCCCCACCTCCTTACATGCATGGCACCGCACACCGTCCGCGGACCAGAAGACCCGGTAGGTAGTCCCTTTGAAGGGGACATTAAAGCCCCCTTCCAGGCACTCCTCCCGGGCCAGGCGGACATATACCTGGTGCCGGAAGGAGTACACGTGCCGGAGGGCAGGATCACGGAGGCCGAGCGGGACTGGTGCCACCCCGGACCTGACCTCCCCCAGTAGGTAGAGGTGGGGGAGGAGGAGCTCCACGGGGATGAAGGGCGGGACGTTTGAGATGACTAGACGATGGGCAGTGGCCTCTCGGGGGGTCCACCGCCAAAAACGTCCCGCCCACCATGAGCCCCTTTTCTTGGGCGAGGTGGACCGCCCACTCGGCCTTCAGAGCAAGGCCGTATTATAGGCCTTGCTGTACATCTTGGAGGCTGCTACAATGGCTGAGGGGCCGACAACCCCAGCCATTGCCTGAACGCACGCCTCGATGGTCTTGTCGGGGTGAGCGTAGCACTTTACCCCAAGTTGTTTTGTTAGAAGTCTAAATGGTGGCAGGGCCTTGGGAGCGGTGGGGGCCCTGGCTGCCATCCCACCCGCATAGGTGGGCCTCGACGGCCCTGCCACCAGCAACGGTGTTGTGGTTGCCATGGTGTCGATAACTGGTGCTACGCCCACCCCAAGACTGCCCAGATGTACGGCAGGGCGTATCTGTTGTGGCTTATCCGTGGGGGGTGGGGGGGTGCAGGGAGGGTTGGGTGAGGGGCCTCTCTGGCCTTTATGTGAGGCACAGAGAGGGGGGTAGAGAGGGAAGGGATCGTGGGTCTGGTAGGTGGGGAGGGGTGTCTCCGCCCTAGGATCAGGGGACAGAGTGGGAATGAAGGAGGGTGGGGTGAGTGGGGGTCCAGGTACTTTTTCAGGCACAGGCTCCCGATGATGGGGGCACCAGCCCAACAACTCAGTCCTTAGATGTTCCGGGTCCTGCTGTGCTCAGCATTGTCCTCCCTCCTGCAGATGGACACACTCTTCCTCTCTCCCTCTCTCCGGAAGACAGCACCTTCCGGTGGCTGGGTGGCAGGTGGGGGCGATAGCTGTTCCTCCCTCCTCGTTCCACCTTCCTCCTCTCTCCTTCCAACGGCAAGAACCTCTCACCCGGCTCCTTCCTTCTCTGTAGCCGCAAGCGACTTCTTGTGATAGAGCTGCACACAGCCAGCTCGGAAGTTGCGACCTGCTGAATGCAGGCTGACGCATCTACTTTTTTTATAGGGAGCATGAGATTCCCTGATTTAACCATCAATTAGGACTCATCAGGTCGTTCATACTCTAGCAAGCCAACCTCATTAGCCTGGCTGAAGTCATCACAGAGGGCATCCGGCATCAAATCTGCACTGACTCTCTGAAAGAGCATCTTTACCAGGCTCAGGCCCACCCTATCCCCATAACCTCACACATTCACTATGGCCAATCCATCTAACCTGCACGTCTTTGGACTGTGGGAGGAAACTGGAGCACCCGGAAGAAACCCACGCAGACACGGGGAGAGCATGCAAACTCCGTACACGCAATCACATAAGGCAGCAAATGCATAACTCAGCAAGATATTTACAGACAAGGTTAGAACCCATCAGAAAATGAGGGACAATAAAATAAAAAATCTGATTTGCTTCATTGAGGCTGGTTTCAGGCATTATTATGTAGATTTGTACTTTGGCCAAATACCCTGTACTCCTATTAGCATAAACTAATCTATTGCCTTTGGCAAATCACAGTCATTAGTATGTTGTGAACATAAGGTCAGCATTTTTGGGAGGTGGTGAACTTTTCATTTATGTTCTTCGTGAACTTGTTCATGGCCATCAATATGGCCCCCAAGCATGTGACTTAAAGCTAAACACAAAAGTTATATTAATGTAATGGAATGATTTATTTTGCCTATTCTCTATGTCAACCATACCTTTTGAGGGTAAGATTGCTAATTTGGCACAATTCTAATTCATGGATGTATAGCGTCGAGGCCATTGCTTAACAGGAAGTGGATTCAGACAAAACAAATTCAACTGGGACTCCTGTAAATGGCAAAAAGCTTATATTCAACTTTATTGGCTGGGTTTTAGCAGCCCCATCGATCACGGGCACAAATCCTGTAATGGCTGCTAAATCTTGCAAGCAGCCGAAAATGGGATTTGCGACAGCGAGGCCTCAGTTTGAAATCTTCCCTGGTGGTGATATGAAAGGGCATGAACATGATTTGCATACATTTTAATAAATTAAATAATTACCTGCCTTGACTCTATAATGTCTGCTCACTCCTTATCCTCTCACTCAGTCGGCGTGATGTCACACTGACATGAATCATTACTGGTTTTCAAAAATCTCCGTGGGAGGGCAGTCCCCGATCTCCATTGCAAGAGGGTGGTGGGGGGTGGGGGGGGGGGGGTGGGGGCGGTTGTAGGGGCACTCTTCAATTCAGAATCTCAGCGTTGCTGGTATTTTTAGGCAAGTACAGCAAATATTCACAAAGCTAATGGAATGCTGTCCTTTATTTGGGGAGAAATAGAATACAAGTTATACAACACATTGGTTAGACCACGCCTGAATTACTGTGGGCAACAGCATAGATTTGCTTAAAAAAAACTTCCTAAATAAAATTTCCAAGATAAGATTACAATTTAGATGATTAGAGAGCGATTTGATCAAAGTTTTCAAGATATGAAGTGGAACTGATTGTGTGGATAGAAACTCTTTCTGCTAAATGAGGGGTCTAGGATGAGCAGCATAGCCTAAAATTTACTGCAAAGCTTTTCAGGAGAAAAGTTAAAAAACACTTCTTCATACAAAGTGTGTTATAAGTTTAGAACTCTCTTCCTTAAGCAATAGTTCATGGTAAATCAATGATTCAATTCAAAATTTGACTAGAAGGCATGAAGCAACAGTGGGAAAGAAGTGGGAAAGGGGACAAGTTACAAGTCAGCCATAATCTCATTGAATGGCAGAGAAGGCTAAAGGAACTGAATAGCCAATTCCTATTCCTGTGATAATGAGCCACGCAGAGTTTGAACCAGGAAGTGCAAACTACAATAATTGATTCAATATCAAATCGGACACAGAAAGTGGAATAGGGAGAAGGTAAGAAAGATTGAATCAAGACATAAAGAAAGAAACAGAAATTAAAAACAAAAATAATTCACCTGTTCAACAAATCACCAAGAACTAAAATCTGGAGCATGAGACTCTGAACTTGTAAAAGGTCAATTTCAGCGTGAAAGAGCATGTTTGTCAGTAATTTAAAATTATCATGCCTTTAAGTAACTTTAAACCAAATGGGCATCTATCTTTTTTTTTCTGACATATCAGATCTGTACCCCACTTTCACAGTAAATTTGAATTGAATCAGAGGACGAGATAGCACTGTCTTATTTGTGGAGACAGTAAGAAGTTTAACAACACCAGGTTAAAGTCCAACAGGTTTATTTGGTAGCAAAAGCCACACTAGCTTTCGGAACGGGCTGTCCCTTCGTCAGGTGGGTGGGAGTTCTGATTACAAACAAGGCACAAAGACACAAACTCAATTTACATGAATAATGATTAGAATGTGAGCCTTTACAGCTAATCAAGTCTTAAAGGTACAGACAATGTGAATGGAGGGAGCATTAAGTCATGATGTGGAGATGCCGGCGTTGGACTGGGGTAAACACAGTAAGAAGTTTAACAACACCAGGTTAAAGTCCAACAGGTTTATTTGGTAGCAAAAGCCACACAAGCTTTCGAGGCTCTGAGCCCCTTCTTCAGGTGAGTGGGAATTCTGTTCACAAACAGAACTTATAAGACACAGACTCAATTTACATGAATAATGGTTGGAATGCGAATACTTACAACTAATCCAGTCTTTAAGAAACAAAACAATGGGAGTGGAGAGAGCATCAAGACAGGCTAAAAAGATGTGTATTGTCTCCAGACAAGACAGCCAGTGAAACTCTGCAGGTCCACGCAACTGTGGGAGTTACAAATAGTGTGACATAAATTCTGATTCTAGGATCGCATGATAAAGACTCAGGAGGAAAAAAGCAGAAATATTTATGTGAAATAGTGTGACATAAACCCAATATCCCGGTTGAGGCCGTCCTTGTGTGTGCGGAACCTGGCTATCAGTTTCTGCTCCGCGACTCTGCGCTGTCGTGTGTCGCGAAGGCCGCCTTGGAGAACGCTTACCCGAATATCAGAGGCCGAATGCCCGTGACCGCTGATTCGGCCTCTGATATTCGGGTAAGCGTTCTCCAAGGCGGCCTTCGCGACACACGACAGCGCAGAGTCGCGGAGCAGAAACTGATAGCCAGGTTCCGCACACACAAGGACGGCCTCAACCGGGATATTGGGTTTATGTCACACTATTTCACATAAATATTTCTGCTTTTTTCCTCCTGAGTCTTTATCATGCGATCCTAGAATCAGAATTTATGTCACACTATTTGTAACTCCCACAGTTGCGTGGACCTGCAGAGTTTCACTGGCTGTCTTGTCTGGAGACAATACACATCTTTTTAGCCTGTCTTGATGCTCTCTCCACTCCCATTGTTTTGTTTCTTAAAGACTGGATTAGTTGTAAGTATTCGCATTCCAACCATTATTCATGTAAATTGAGTCTGTGTCTTATAAGTTCTGTTTGTGAACAGAATTCCCACTCACCTGAAGAAGGGGCTCAGAGCCTCGAAAGCTTGTGTGGCTTTTGCTACCAAATAAACCTGTTGGACTTTAACCTGGTGTTGTTAAACTTCTTACTGTGTTTACCCCAGTCCAACGCCAGCATCTCCACATCATGACTTAATGCTCCCTCCATTCACATTGTCTGTACCTTTAAGACTTGATTAGCTGTAAAGGCTCACATTCTAATCATTATTCATGTAAATTGAGTTTGTGTCTTTGTGCCTTGTTTGTAATCAGAACTCCCACCCACCTGACGAAGGGACAGCCCGTTCCGAAAGCTAGTGTGGCTTTTGCTACCAAATAAACCTGTTGGACTTTAACCTGGTGTTGTTAAACTTCTTACTGTGTTTACCCCAGTCCAACGCCGGCATCTCCACATTATTTGTGGAGAAGCAGGTGACTTACTGATTTAGGCTTTTAACTGCATGTGTCTAATTGCTGAAAGATGTTGCTGATTTACATTTTAATAATGTGAGTACTGTTATTTTTAATATAATATTTGGTCCAATATGTTCACAGTTTTAAGTAATTTGTGTTTCACTTCAAGCAATTTTGTATTTATTAATTACGTTAATTATTAAAGTAATAAATGTATGTATTTAGAATATATTATTAGCTGTTTTTCTAAGCAAGCAGTGGGTTGACACCTGGTTGTGCTTCAGTCACCTGGAGCTGTTGTGTGCTGTTTGCATCCTGTTGTGTGATGTGACATTTTCATTATTTTCAACTGAGCCTTCCCAGGGTGAAAATCTCTTTCTGAATATTTGATTTGGACAATATGATGGAGATAACTGTACGACCTGTTCTTTGTTTTGTTGGAAAATATATTTTTTCCCCCTTCAGTCAAACAATGTCAAGTCATATTTGTTGTTGCTGTCAAAAATGCTTGATTGGGTAACAGTCGAAATCACTGAGTCTCGGAGTTTTAGCAGCAACTTCATGTCATCTCCTCAGGAAGTAGATGCAGCACAGTAGGTCACCTTATGCCCAATCAAAGCAAAATATTTTAACGCACTTGAATGAGAAATGTTTCTAATGCTGCACATCTACTCATCTTCTCCCTGCTACATCTGCAGATAATTTGTTAATACCTTTTTAAATGCACACCTTAGTTGACCCTTACATAACGTGATAGCATTGTAGCTGTAATAGTTGTGTTAACATGCCACCACACCTGTGGCAGCAGCACACAAATAGCCAGTTTTCTGTATGCAGTGCAAAGTGGGAAGCACATGCAGTAAAACAAAATGTAGACCAGAGATACGTAACTCCAGGGAGTAATGTGGGATTAACTGGCTGGCACAACAAAAGAGCTGGAAAGGTCATGATAGGTAAAGTACCATCCTTCTGTGTTCTGTATTCCTATGATTCCATTTCTCAATTCTATATTGTTGTCTCACAACTATTTAACATCATAATGATTCTCACAATTATAGTAATATCTGGGGTCATTGAAGGAAATGTGATATATGTGGGTGGCAAGTTGGCACAGTGATCAGCACTGCTGTCTCACAGCGCCAGGGACCCGGGTTCAATTCCAGCCTTGGGTGACTGTATGTGTGGAGTTTCATGTTCTCCCCGTGTCTGCATGGTTTTCCTCCAGGTGCTCTGGTTTCCTCTCACAGTCCAAAGGTGTGCGGGTTAGATTGATTGGCCATGCTAAATTGCGCTTTAGTATCAGGGGGATTTTCAGGGTAAATATTTGGGGTGACAGGGATAGGGCGTGCATGGGATTGTTGTCAATGTAGACTCGATGGGCTGAATGCACTGTAGGGATTCTATGACAATCATAAGAGAAGTAGTCTGAAAGCCAAAGTGTCCACGCCAAGTGTAACTGATGAAGAACAGCTAATTTTAACTGCTCCAGAGTATCATACATCCTGACTTGAGTCAGCAGATCAGGTTGAGTAGATTGAGAGTTGATACTTGATTCGCTGGCCACACCATAACATGGTTGGCATGGGCAGCTAGATAGGCATGGAGAACCCCTTCTTTCAAAGATCATTCATCCAAATTAACTAACTTTAGACTGAAAATTAAACAGTAGACATAGTTGAAAAGTTACAAATGCTGGAATTACTTTGTTCAGAAAAACATTATTGCAGAAGCATTAGGGTGTATGTTCTCATGTGAGCCCACTTGCACAGAACTGGTTTGAGTACTGCACAGGCTTTGTCATGCATGATTCAGCGCACACTCTGTTCTCTGGCCTTGATTTCCAGAGATAAGGGATTCCACAACCAATGGATCAGGTCTAAGCTCTGCAATCCTGCCACATCCAGACATAAATGGTGGTGGACAATTAAACAACTCACTGGATGAGGAGTCGCCACAAGTATCCCCACCCCTAATGATGGAGGAGCCCAGCACATCTGTGCAAAAGATAAGGCTGAAGCATTTGCAGCAAACTTCATATAGAAGTGTTGAGTGGATTATCCATCTCGGCCTCCTCCAAAGGTCCCTAGCATAACAGATTCCAATCTTCAGCCAATTTGATTCAGCCCACATGATGCCAAGAAACGGCGGAAGACACTGGATACTCTAAAGTCTTTGGGCCCTAACAATATTCCAGCAATAGTCCTGAAGACTTGTGCTCCAGAACTTACCACACCCCTAGCCAAGCTGCTCCTGTATAGGTAAAACTAAGACATTTACCCAACAATATGGAAAATTGCCCAGGTATGTCCTGTATACAAAAAGCAGGGACAAATCCAATCTGGCCAATTATTGCCCCATCAGTTTATTTTTGATCATCAGTAAAATGGGGGAAGGGCTCATTAATAGTGCTATAAATAGCTTGTGCTTATCAATACCCTGTTCATGGATGTTCAGCTTGCTTTCTATCAGGGCCATTCAGTTCCTGATTTCCTGAAAGGGGGGAAAACTATCCAGTATTACCCAGCCCAAAGGAAGATGGTTATGGTTGTTGGAGATTAACATAATCTCATCTTCAGGAAACCACGGCAGGAATTCTTTTGCTCAAACATAGACAAAGAGCTGAACTCCTGAAGTGAGGTGAGAGTGACTGCCCTTGCACTAAGGCAGCATTTGACCAAGTTTATCATCAAGTAGCCCCAGCAAAATTGGAGTCAATTGGAATCAGGGGGAAACTCTCTATTGGTTAGAGTCATACCTGGCACAAAGGAAGATGGCTGTGGTTGTTGGAGGTCAACATCATCTCAGCTTTCGGACATCACTGCAGAAATTCCTCAGGGTAGCATCCTCAGCCCAACCATCTTCAGCTGCTTCAACTTTGACCTTCCACTGCAAGCTCAGAGGTTAGGATGTTTGCTGATGATGTTCAACACCATTAATAGCTCCTCAGGCACTGAAGCAGCCCATGTCCCAATGCAGCAAGATTGGGCAATATCCAGGCTTAGGCTGACAAGTGGCAAGTAACATTGCATCACACAAGTGTCAGCAATTACCATTGCTGAATCTCCCACTATCAACATTCTGGATGTTACCATGGAGCGGAAACTGAAATAGACTAGCCATATAAATGTTATATCTACAAGAGCAGGTCAGAGGCTAGGAATCCTGCTGCACGTAACTCACCTCCTGACTCCCCAAAGCCTGTCCATCATCTACAAGGCACAAGTCAGCAGTGTGACGGAATAATTTCCAATAACCTGGATGAGTGCAGCTCCAACAACACTCAAGAAGCTTAACACCATCCAGAACAAAGCAGTCCATTTGATTGGCACTCCCACCCACAAACACTCACTCCCTCCCCCACCGACGAACAGTGGCAGCCACGTGTGCCATCTATAAGATGCACTGCAGGAACTCACCATAACTTCCTGGGTCCCCAACGTCATATTTGGGGGCTTCCCCAAAGGTGCATTGGGGAATCCCTCTGGGAAGATTTAAATCACTAACTGCAGATGGTTCTGCCGGTGTTGCACTAATAGTTACTCTGAAAGATTTAGAAAAAATAAAAGCATTTTTAACTTAGACTTAACTGTTTTAACCACCCAGATCAAGTGCCACCTCCCCGCCCCATACCCCTTCCCCCCTCCCGCGCCCCCCCCCCCCCCCCCCCCCCCCCCCCGCACCAGCCAAATCCCATCCACCGATTTGGACACGTTACTCCTCCCTAGCCTGTCAGGTTCATTGGGCCCTTAAAACCAACCTGCTTTCCAGCATTCAGTACAGGGGTGCGGCCTGCCTGGGCTCACTGGTGCTGTACTGCAATGTGGTCTGCAAAGACACTTTCATTGCTTCAGCTCTGAACAGTTTCTGCCAGCGGAGCTTTGAACATGACTTTACACAGCTGGGCGTGTGTTTTAGCCTGGACCTTCCAAACCCACAACCACCACCATCTAGAAGCAGCAGACACATGGGAACACCACCATATGGAGCTTCCCTCCAAATCACTCACCGTTCTGACTTGGAAATATATTGATGTTCCTTCACTGTCACAGGGTCAAAACCCTGGAACTCCCTCCCTATAAACACAGTGGGTGGATCAACAGTAGTGGTTGAGGACACTGCCTTCTCCAGGGCAATACAGGACAGGTAATATATGCTGGTCAAGCTAGTGCCTCCCTTTTTCCATGCATGAATAAAAAAAATGTGTTTCTCCTGGATGGTTAAGTTTATTCAGTATTGCTGGAGCTGCACTCATCCAGGAAGTAGTGAAAATTCTGTCACCCTCCTGGCTTGTGATCGGTGGGCAGGCTTTGGGAAGTCAGGAATTTTGTTACTCACCTCAAAATTCCAAGCCTCTGACCCACCCATGTTGCCACAGTATTTTTATGGCTAGTCTAGTACTGTGTCCTCGACTTTGTGAACTTAGCTTCCCGGCAATTGTAACAATTAGACCCACGAACCTAACATATCGATATGCATCACTTAATTATAAAGCAAACAATGCATGCTATAATTTAAAAGTAAAATTGATTTTATTGCTGTTTTTATAGCGTGATACACTGATCTGGTGTAGGATGTAATACTAAGGGGTTAAATTTGTTCTGGGTGCATTGATTTATGGCATAAAGAATCATAAAAGTTGAGGAATGTTCAGGAGAAAACATTAATGGAATAATTCTTTGTTCACTGCTTCTTTCCATATTATTCAATTTTGGAATCAGTCTTTTAATATAGTAAAGAACTGGGCCGGGATTCTCCCAAATAAATTCTGAGTGCCGAATTCGCCTATAAACTGGAGTAGCGTAGCGGGCTGGGAGAATCACCCACTCTGGTTTTCTATTATCTGGCTATTGAGAACTACAGCCATACCAGAGCCTCTGGGTAAGGAGTGGCGCTCTGGAGTCCACATGTTAACTATTTATATTGTTTACAGAAAAGGTAAGGAAAAGGAAATTGGGGATCATCAAGGCAATAGTGACCATAATATAACGCACTTTAAGAAAATAACTGAGAAGATTGCAAACAAAGCTCATGGTAATTGATTGGAGAAAAGCCAATTTTCTTTTTCAGTTGGGGAGAGTTGAGAAAAGAAATTGAGAAAATAAAATGGTGAACAATATTGGAATACAATGACGCAGGTCAACAATGGGAAACATTTAAAACCATGTATGGGCACAGTAAAAACACATTATGTTGAAGAAACAACAATAAAAAAAACACACATAAGATACCATGGGCACAATCTTACTTGCCGCTCACACCACTGCAGCGTAGTCGGAGAATTTGGCAACCAGCCAAATCTCTGTTCACTGCAGTGGGATGAGAAAATCCCACTGGCCTAAATGGTGGTAAGATTCCAGGCCATGGATGAATAAACAAATAACAGAAAAAGTGAGAATAAGGAAAGAGGTATATATATATATATACAAGAAGTATATGGGTGACAGAGGTGGACAAAACAAGGGCGAGTACAATATATTGACAGCAATGTCAAAACATAATTAGGAATGCAAAAAGAAACTATAAACTTAAATTATTAAGAAACATAAAACAAAACATCAAAATGTTCTACAGGTGCGTCAAAAACAAGTAAAAAGAGAAAATGTTGGGAAAAACTCTGCAGGGCTGGCATTATCTGTGGAGAGAGAAACAAAGTTTTGAGCCCGTGTGATTCTTCTGAAGAGGTTGAATGGACTCGAAACATAAATTCTGGATTCTGCCCCCACTCCCCACAGCATGCTTTGTGGCAGCAGAGGCATCGGTGGCAGGAACCTCCGGCCCTGCCACTGTCAACGGAGTTCCCATTTTTCAGACCCTCCATCCACCGCCAGGGAGCCCATGGCAGAGGATCATCGCAGGCGGCACCAGACAATCCAACCAGCTGGAACTGCCAAAAAATCCCACCCTCTGTTTCTATCTCCACAGGTGCTGCCAGACCTGCTGAGGTTTTCCAGCATTTGCTGCTTTCATTTCAGGTTGTCATGATGTGGAGATGCCGGCGTTGGACTTTAACCTGGTGTTGTTAAACTTCTTATTTCATTTCAGGTTTCCAGCTCATGTATGCTTCTGATGTAAATTCTTTTGTATAACCCTTCAAATATTTATCTCTATCTTACTTACAACCCCCAAGTCATAGATTGCACAGAGTTAGCCTTTAGGATGTCTTGACCACGAGATCTTGGATCTCGTGCTGATCTCCTTTTCAGGTTGAGGATATTCCATACTCTCCTTTCTGTTGGTATGAATGATCTTCTCCTGGCTTACTGTAGAGCTTGTGATAAGTAATTCTTCTTCTTCGTCAGGGTCTCAGTAGTAAGCTCAAGTTTTTATTGGATTTCATTCAAGGATATTAGGTGTTGCAGTATCTCCGAATGATACCTTCATCTGTCTCAATCCTGTATGATCTTGGTTGTTGAGTTTTTCTGAACAATGTAGAAGGTAACAGTGTTTCTTTTTGATTTTCATTGTTTACAGCACAAATAATACAGAAACCATTTCTTCTATAGAGCAAGTAATGCCTGGCCACCAGATTGATTGCTCTGCTCTCTCATTATATTTTGCCATTCTTAGATGACCTTAGTGAAGTCTTTGAAGAATATCAAACCAAAGTGCTCTCGATATTCTCTCATTGAAGACCAGTAAATTGTAAATGACTGTGAGGTGCTTGCATTGTTCAAAGTACTGATATAGTATCGGATTAGTGGGAATATAATCTGGCCATCCTTCCAGACAATATTCTTGGATATAGGGACATTCTTCATTTCATTGCTGGGCTTGTTTTATTTCCTACAACTTCTTGACAGGGGCTAGCAAGTGCCGACTGATTAAGAATGTATACGTATATAAAGTTTTACTCCTCTTGGTCGGTTCCTTTCTGATGATACTTATGTCAGTGGGTGGAATTTTGCCATTTTTTGTGTTGTCTCAGGCAGGAAAAGCAGAGGGTAGCCTGTTGGCTGCACTGCCTGCTTTTCACACCATATTTTTAGACACTTTGTCTAAAAAGTCCAAGGGATAGGTGCCATGATGTCACACTGGTGGGGCGGACTCTGAATGAGCCAATGCAAAAAAAATGGAACCACCCACACACCACAGAACTCCCGAGCACTGCCCCCAGCACTGTCCCAAAAATGGGAGCAGAAAATCCTCCAGTGTGTCTGCCTTTTTGTTTGATACATACTTTGCATATACTCTGTGATGGAGTCATATCTCATCTATTTTATTCTGAATTGATGGATTCTAGACAGCATCGTTGCAATTCCTTTCATGTTCAGAAAGGTGAGTTCTAGTTTAGAGTCTTTTTCAATTCTGAAATGCAATCCCATAACATCGTTTGAAATTTTGTTTGCATATTGCGTTGTTGCCAAAACTTCTTTTTTTATCCTGATGTATCATCCTTCTGTTTCTGTTGTGATGTAGAGGCATAATAGACCTGTCTACACTTGCTGTCTCTCTGCATTTGAAATAAAGCTGTCCCAGACGTGCAGGTGACGCATCTACTGCTACTATGGTCAATAATTGTGGGTCCTAATGTGCCAAGCTTTCAGAAGAGATTAGAGGTTGCTCATTCCTGTCAAAATCATTTTGATGATCCACATTCAAGCATCACTGTTGATCTTGTCTCACCAGCAGTCTAAAGCGCTCACCTCTTCTAAATCTGATAGAAACATGCATCTTCGTTGACCATCTCAAAAATATTTGAAGCTCAGTTAGGTTCCAGGATTGTGGAAATTCTCTGCTTATTTGCACTTTTTGTGGATCAACTGTGATTCCAATGACTTGGAATCTGTGACCTAAAAACTTGCACATTGGTTTGGTCAACTCACATTTTTCAATCAATGTTAGGCTTGCGACCTGTAACACTCAAAGAACAGCTCTGACTCTGTGATCATATGTTTCTCTTGAGGAGCCATGTATCAGTATCCTGTCCATGTAGCATAAAGGTCTGATACATAACCAGGTCAATCTAGGACTGAGTGCAGTACCGCTCACACAGTGATGTAAGAAACACATGACTCTGACCGAGGGCAGAGGTTGGGTGGCATGGTGGCTCAGTGGTTAGCACTGCTGTCTCACAGCCCCAAGGACCCATGTTTGATTCCAGCCTTGGGTGACTGTGTGGAGTTTGCACATTCTCCCCGTGTCTGTGTGGGTTTCCTCTGGATGCTCCAGCTTCCTCCCACTGTCCAAAGATGGGCAGGTTAGGTTGATTGGCCATGATAATATTGCCCCTTAGTGTCCCAATATGTGAGGGCTGTGGGGATTAGTGGGGTAAATACATGGGTTTACTGGAAAGGATCTGGGTGAAATGCTCTGTTGGAGAATTGACACAGACTCAATGGGCCAAATGGCCTCAGTCTGCACTGTAAGCTTTCTATGATTCTATGGTGTTGCGACATAGACATGGAGACAGTTTTTTACCTGTACTCTACTGTACATATGTTTATAGTAGTCGATAAATACTTGCTGTTGTGACTACAAAGAATTCTTGAACAGACACATTCTGTAACCAGCATCATCCCAAAAATCAATATGGCATCTTATCCCTTGCCCTTCTAGAGTGTGAGATATCATTCTCTAGAAAATTTCTGGAGCGGACATGATGCCAAATGGCAATCTATTGAAAAAAATAACAACTGACTGGCATTATAAATAGGGTCAGCAATCTGGATTCTTTTTCCAGAGCAGCTGCCAAAATTCACTAATCACACTCAATTTGGTAAATAAAGTACTCATGGCTAGTTTGGTAATGTTCCTATCCACTGAGCCCATTTGTCTAATTAAATCAATGCAGATTCTTATTGAGCCATTTGTCTTTGGGACCATTACCATTGCTGAACAGTATTTTGTTGGCATGGTGACCAGTGAGCTAACCGCTTGTTGCTGCATCTTTTCAATTTCATCTTTGACTTTATCCAAGAGTGAGTGAGAACCTTTCCTCAGTGTCCAGAGGCAATCAATTGAGGCATCAGCTCGTGGAGTGATAAGGCATTGTAATTGGCCTTTACCTTCCCTCGGTCTCCAAAGAATTTTGGAAATGTTCTGCTTTTGTTCTCATCAGCAACTTTATTCACTTTATATTTTAATTTCGGTTTTAGGCATGCCTTTCTGCTTAGTAGTGAACACTTCTGATTTTGAATGTCATAGCAAAGTTTGAGAATTTCTTGATCTTTCTATTACAGCTTTTCATGAGTTGGCCTTTCATTTTTAGCGTCGTCCCACTAGGACTTTGTAATTTAATAGGTGAGGGGCACAGTGAAATCTGTCTGAGTCATTTGACTTTATCTGATAAAACAGAAACCCCTACTCCTGTGTCTGGTTTAGACTCTATTGGCTGTCTTATCCAATTAGAGTTTTATATTTCAATACTTGTTTTCAGTATCAGTTACCTCCCCCAGGAGGTTATTTCCTTTGCTTCTTCCACTTCTTGAATGTGTCTCTGTTTTTAATTTTTCTCCCTGCATTTACAGGTTGCCAGTATTTTTGAGGGACAAACACAACCACAGTTGTGGCACTTTGCCACCCTCCTGTCCTCCTCTGCATGGTTCTGGAAGTGGTTCTGTGGATTCTATGCTTCTGCTGAGCCCTGGAATGGTTCACTGGGCAGAAACTGATAGCCAAGTTCCACACACATGAGGATGGCCTCAACCGGGATCTTGGGTTCATGTCACACTATCTGTAACCTCCATGACTTGCCTGGGCTTGCAAAATCTCACTAACTGTCCTGACTGGAGACAATGCACATCTCTTTAACCTGTGCTTAACCCTCTCTCCACTCACATTTTCTGTACCTTTAAGACTTGATTACCTCTAAAGACTCGGATTCCAACCAATATTTTGTAAATTGAGTTTGTGTCTTTATATGCCCTGTTTGTGAACAGAACTCCCACTCACCTGATGAAGGAGCAGCGCTCTGAAAGCTTGTGGCTTGTGCTACCAAATAAACCTGTTGGACTTTAACCTGGTGTTGTGAGACTTCTTAAAGTCTTTTTACACAGACAACACACCAGTTGGTATCTATGTGGGGATTGTCTACTCTCCCAATTTGTGCTACTTGCATCTGTAGTTTCTCAAAGCAATCATTCTTTATTTATAGTAACTATTTATACATTTGGACCTCTACATGACGTTGGAGCACCTCTTTCTTCCAGGTCTCTCATTTCTCAGTCATGTGATCTGCCATCATTAGTACATCAGCATCATGAATGTTTCTGATGTTAACCCTTTAATCTACAATTACTAAGGCAATAGAGCTGAATTTTACATTGCCCAGGGCATTTTTCAGTTGACACGTGTGAAAAACATTCAGAGGGTACAGGATGTGTACAGGATGTGTACCCTCTGATACACATCAGGTATCAAGATGTGTTGCAAAGGTGCGTGTAAAGACCTGAAACAACACTGCGGCTGTGTTCGCAGTAGGATCTGACGCTGAAGATGGGAGAGTTTCCTGGCTGTGGAACTTTGATTTTTCATTGTTTTCAACCCCAATTAGGCCATTTTTCCAAGGAAAAATGCATATAGAAAGTGTTACATTAACTTTGTGTACTCCACCACTGGACTTTAGATCACGGTCTCCCATTGGAATTGTTCATTCCATAGGAAGCTCCTCCTCCAGTGAGGAGGAGGGGAAGAGATAGCGAAGGAGGGGGATGGGGGGGCAGTGGGGCGGGGGTGGGGGGGTGGGCTGCACGTGGCCCTGTGATATAGCAAGGTGAGAAACATGCTGCAGAGAAAAGGGCTGTGAAGGACATACAACAAAATCAGGCAGGCAGAGATAGGTGAAAGCACTACCCTGTCAACCATGTCTAAAAGGTCAGGATAACATACCTTCAGATGTCAGAACAACAGTGGAAGACTTGTCTCTCAAGGGAGACAGTCACATCCCTTTATGACATGTTGTCTGAGGAGATAGTCTCCAATTTTGTTGGTGGCCACCCAATGCCTGTGGCATTAAAACTGACTCTGGCCTTGAATTTCTTCAGTTCTGGGTCATTCTAAGGATTATGTGGAGACCTCAGTGTAATTTTGCAGACTGCAGTCCATCAATGTGGATGGCATATTCATGGATTTCCCCTTTGCCGATATTGTTTTGAATCTGACAAATCAATGTAATACGAATATACACCAACATAAGAATAAGGAGCAGGAGTAGGCCACTTACCGAGAGCCTGCTTCATCACTCAATAAGATTGTGGCTGATCTAATCCTGTCATGCATGCTGCTGGGTGTCTGCCACAGATGTGCATGATGTGCAGTTGATGATCACATACCAATTGCATGTTGATTGAATGGAAACCCTTTATATTCATGAATCACGCAGAATTTTCCTGCTGAGCATGACATGGATGCAGTCTATAGCCCCCTGCACATTGGGGGATCCCCACAATGGCCACAAATCCTGCAGCCTGGGCTTCCTGCTGGGCCTAGACATGTCAAATTTAATATACTGGCCTGCCCAGGTTTACAGGGTATCCGTGAACTCCTTCACACACTTGTGCATGGGCGACTGTGAGATGCCACAAAGGTCTGCGCTGGCAGCGTGGAAGACCTGGTAGCGTAAAAGTTTAGGGTGACCGTCACTTGCACAGCCATCGGGAGGGGTGCTTTGTTAAAGGAATTCAGGATAACCGGGAACTAAAAAGACGAATAGATCAAGATAGACTATTAAGAGTGAATATAGTACCGGAAAGGTACCTGGAGTTACAAAGGTACAGTTTTCATAGAAACACATATAACTACTGTTAGAGAATTTAAACATGTGTTTTTTGAAAACATATTATTTTCTATATTGCTGACTGAGAAGAACCACATTCCTACACATACTGAGTGAAACAGAAAGAACTCTCTTATCAGTGTGGGCTTTAAAAAGTACAAGCTTCCCAGACAGCAGAATGAATAGAATAATTCAATTATCCTAATAAGGAGTTACGAAGCAGACAGTGGGTAAAGAACTTTTGAACTCGACGGATGTATGTATTGGGGTTGCTAAGGAGACAGTGGGATGAACTTGCATATTTTCATGCTGCCAGAGAGTAAAATGTCATTGGCCAAGGTAGATGATTCATACTAAAATAATTGGCTCACGTCCGGCTAGGATGAACAAATGATTTTTTGAAAACTATAATTGTACTACTGATAACAATGCAATTTATAATAATTTGGGCTGCCCCAAATTGTTCTCTTATGTGCATGGACCAGGCCTGGGCAACAATAAAGTATGTCTTTAACCAGAATTACTATCTCCATGAGTTCTTTGTATTTGCTGAGTTGTAATTAATAAATAGAAATCTTTCACATGAAAGTTAGTATAATACATAGGTAAATGAAAAGCTCCTACATGCCACCCTGTGCCCCAAGGTGTCAGGTCTTGGAGCACATGGCACAGGTGGCGCACTGTCTCCTTTCGGGGCCAGAATCATTGGCGGCACGCGATATCCAACAGCTGCTCGAACGGCACTCATGTCCGGAATTGCCTGGGTCTCTACTCCTTCATTCTCTTGCCCCCTCCCTTGGGGCGAATGGTGGCCACCTCTGGCCTCCGGCGGCTGTCTTGCTCTACTCCTGCTTCTGTGACTGGTATGGCCTGGGCCTCCTGTAATTCATCCTCCCGCTTCTCCCCCTCAGCTCCAGCAGCAACCAAAAGAACAGCAAGATCAATGAGTTGCATTCCAGAAGCTATCTCATCAATCTGGAGAAGGTGGGGGGAGGTGGTTGAGGAAAGGGGAGAGAGAGATGGAAACGTTGGAGAACTCTGCCCTCCCCCCCCAAAGTGCCCCCAGACAAACCACACACACCCTCCACAATGCCCCCCCAACTACACACCCACCCAGAACCCATGCAGTAGTGGCCCACAGACAGGGCTGTTTTACATGACCCGAGGATGTAACATTGCCGGTTCTGAGACCTTCCAGCCCCTCCCCACCACCACCAACACCTCTTGCTGCTGCCAACACTAGGACCTAGGGTCAGCGTTCTGACCGAGGTCAGTGCTGAAAGGCCGAAGTTGGACCCCTGAGCAACAACATCCCCCACCACCCAAAATGCAACATGGCCACCACGATTCAACCCCCACCACCACCCTCTGCAGCACAGCGCCCTTTGGAAACATCGACCTACCTCCTCGCTCACCCTTCCTGCTCTGCACCTGAAGCAGACTTTTACAGAGGAGGATTTTTACTTGCTGATTCCAGCGACAACGAATGAGGTCTTGAAGGCAGGTGAGCTGGGATAATCAGGAGTGAAGCTCGCTAATTACATTGTGATGAGTGCAAAAAAAATGCAAATTTATGTCTTGCCCATTTTGGGTGAGCTCCCATCGAGATCCCATGATAATATGGGAATTGGCGCGAAAACAGGCACTATTCCCGCTAGTCAGCTCACTCCCATTTTTTGATATTTTCTTGCCAAAAAATGGGCATGATGAAGGCGTAAAATCACAGCCATAGTGTTTACCCTTCACTTTAATTGAATTTCATAGGGTAAGAAATAAATAACAGATGAAGGGAGAAGCTGATATATATATACATATATATGCTATATACCGACATTTTCATCATCTTGAAGAAATTTGCGATTCCACAAATGAACTGAGAGTGCCGTAAACATCCCAGTAACGCCCTCTTCAATAAGCTGTAACATTTGCAAGTGCTTTTACATTCAGACTATCAGCTTCAGCTTATAAGGCAAGTTCTTCTTAGTTCACTGGTTTCTAGTTGCATTCTGCAGGGACATCAACAGCACATGCTATGAAGAAGCCCAGAATCACTAATAGTATGTGTGGACAATGCTGTCTGTTTGTGAAAAGTAATGAGGAAGAACATTGACAGTTTTGTTGTCAATTACTCCTGCAAAATCTGGCAAGGTGCTGCAAAATTATGTCTTCATCATGCAAATAGTACCACCAATAAGAATAGCTCAGATCAACAGGCAGCTCCCATATAGTTTGCTTAATTATTCATATTATGAGGCAATCAAGCATGCCACTGTTCTGACGATAATTATAGATTATGTACTGCAACAAAGACTGATGATAACTCTGCACAATCTCATTACCTTTGTATTGAGCAATGAGACCCGTCGGTGAACTGCAGCTCTCTTTCAAGTATTTGTGGCTTCAAGCAATATTTTGTGAACTTGTTGGGTCATCATAAGATGGAAAAAGTTGAACATCTTGGGCACGGGATAATATTGGAGCTACTATCTATGAAAGACTAGAAAGAAAGAACTGAACAGCGAGCCCGGAGGTAGATCAGATCTGTATTCAAGCTCTTATTACCATTCTTTTCTGTTGAACTCTGCAAATAGGCACTATTACTTTTCATTGAACAGATTTTTACCATTCAATGGGACTGCTGTTTGGTTTATTTATTTTTTGTAGTGAGTTGCCTGAATTCACTTATCACCATGTTATATTTTTGCAGCACAATAAAGATTAATTGTTAGCAGCAAATACATAAAATTCATTACTTTGATTAGAGTAATACTGTGTGCAGTGTAGGAATTGAATGGAAATGCTGGATTCTGATCGTTTGTTGCTCTTATGCTTTTGTATGTTATGGTGTTCCTCCTGCTTTAAAGACGTATTACTCCCTAATCAAAGGTGCTTATACTGTCGGTCTGGATTGTGTTATAAAATGGTGAGCTGAGTGTGACAATGACACTGTGCGATGTGGATGAATGAGTTAACCTGCCACCTCAATCATGACATGTGTGTACATGGTACATGTTTTCTGAGGTCGACAGCGCCATTTTGTGCAGAGATCTGTAATGGATCTGAAATGTCACCAACCTGCGCGCTGCAATTGTTCCTGTCCAACCCCACATGCCTCCCTGGAAGATACAACCTGGCTAATCACTATACCCATAAAATAATGGACAATATTGATGCCTTAGATTGGTTCCTTTATGATTGCCAGTGTATGTTCTCCAGTATACTGAATTTCCTAAATCTTGAATTTGAAGCCCTGGGGGGGATGAGGTGAATAGCTTGGAAACAGGCCTGGAGATTGAAATGCATGATCAACCCACGCCTTTTCAAATGTAACGGAGGCAGAAGGCCAACTTCATACAGCCTCCATGAACCAGAGCCTTGATGTAGGCAACAACAGGGGAACAAGAGCTCAAATTCAAATTCATTCGTTTCAGGACTGACGAGGTCAGTCAGGCTGAGTGAAGCAAAGGCTTCGCTGCAATTGCAGGATTCCCCCGAATCCAGGGAGCTGTACGGATGTTCCCCAAAAGTCTTCATCTGGGTAACATTGTAATTAGAAAGGGCTTCGACTCCCATAATGTCCAGATCTTTTGTGAGCATAGAGTGAGATGCCAGGTATCCAGGAAGCTGCCAATGATGCCACATCCTGTGCTATTCCCAGGTGACAAGGCTGTTCATTGCTCTGGCACACTTGGGTGACTAGTGACTGGGGCCACAGGCTTTCCACTGAATAGGTGGCTGATGGTGCTGCTGAGACATTCAAGGACTGAAATCGAGGAGAACTACAACCGCAGTTCTGCCTCCGTAGATGCTATAATTGAGAGAATCACAGACCTATTGGAGATTTGGCTGCCTTGACCGCTCAGGAGGATCAGTTCAATATCCTCTGAAATGCGTCTCCCTTATTATTGTTGTCTGCTGCGCACTGCACAATCTTGTACTCTCAAGGGGGGGAGGATGAAGACAGCAATGCTGTTGCAGAAGTCACAAAGGACTAGTCTGAGGAGGAGCCTGAACAGCCCCAGGGTGAGAAGCATCATCCAGAATTGAGAATCTTTATGGGAGGCAGGGAGACCAGGAAGGCCTTGACACAGACGACTGTCAGTTAGGAACCCAAAGCAAGGAACCAAGGTGATAACAAGGGAAACGCCACCTCTCTGATCATGTGGTGATGAGGCACTCCTGTCACACTTAACACAAGCCCCAGCTTCTGAAATAAACTGTGCAGCCCTTTATATTTGTGACCATGACTCCTGGGCCTTTTCCCTAACAACTGAGGAACACTATGACCATTGCAAGTTATCTAACTTTTTAATAATTGAAGCTAAAGTATATATGCACCATTACACATATGCCAAGGAGAAACTAATCACCTGTGAGGCCCCTAATGAGATCATTGTAACTTCAGTTTCCATTTGTGAGTACTCTCTTCGTGCTCCCCCTCACTGGCAGCTGGATTGGAGTCAGACAGCTGATTCCAATGACATGTTGACCTTGGCAACCATCCTCAGGTCTGAATTCCAGCACCATGGCTGAGCACTCTTTAGTCCTCACAGTCTCCTCAGATGCCATGGTCAATGGCAGAGGGGAAGAGGAGCTGCTGCCATCATCAAGGGTACCCTGAGGGGAGCCAGCAGATATGAGTTGCCAACACAATGTTTGTTTGAATCTCCCTGCTCACCATAAATGGCTGGGCAGCTAGCACAGATACTAGGGGTCTCATCCATCTCTCACATTGGCAGTGATTTACCAAGATCACAACTGAATTCCTGGAGAGTTACCACACTCTCTCTCTGGGTGAGGCTGTGTGTTCTGAGCTCTGGGCGAATGCAGTGCTCACACTCCACATGGACTCCTCCAACACTGAAATTATGGCACGCAGCTCCTCAGAGATCTCTGTGACTTTCCACTGGACATCCAGCATCTGCCACCTGATGGAAGACTCCAGAGGCTGATCATCTGCATCAGACTCAACATCGTCCTGGTCTCCAGCGATCCTCTGACTGCCGGCACCCTGGAGACTCTACCTCTGTCAGCTCCTCAGGCGAATGTGATGTGCCTTCAACCACTGTGCATTACCACCTGCTCCAATGGGCATATGCCCACCGATGTGCCAGTATCTGCGCTGGTGCATGTTGCAGAGGGAGGATGTGACGTGGGTGAAACTAGCAGTTGCTCATCTGTGGAGGTCAAGGACAGGTTTGCAGGGTCCTTATAGAGCTGTGATGATATTCCTTCTGAGGGATGATGAAAATATGTCAATTTGGAACAACATAACAAGGTCAGTGTGCACGCAGTCCGGTTCCTTCTCAGAATGGACATCTGGTTAAGTAAAGACTTTCTGGATGGATGAGCAACAGGGATAACTGGATTTTACAGTTTGATCTTATAACCGCTGTCCTACATCTCTCATACCCTCCCCCCCCAATCCCTTCCCTGTCCATTGGGCTCCTATTCTCCTCTGAGATCCCTGCCTCACTGCGACCAGTGGACCTGGCTCTATGTTCAGAGGACATCTTCCTCCTCTGCCTGGGTTAACAGAAAACCTTTAAGAATTCCATAACCTGTCCAACCTTGCTCCTTCGCATTGTAACTCCTCTTCTCCTGTAAGGCCAAAAGTGCTTTCATTGATCTTCCTACTGCCGCCCCCGCTAATGATGGAGGTTCAGTTGACTGTTGGCCGCTCCTCACCTGGACATACATGCCAGCCATAGTCCATCAAGTCACAGGATAATGTGCCACATCATGCTCTGCCATTCACACCCGCGAGCACCAATATGTGCTGCAACACAGAAAAACTTCTAACCTAGGTTCTACACGGAATCAATACTGTCATGATAATGAAAGAAAAACAATGTATTACCTCAGGAACTATTGAAATTTAAATGGACATATAGACCAAAGATTGAGGATGTAAAGTCAGTCACTGGTGGGTGATACTCTGAGAGAAAATAGAACCCCACCCTGTTTCCCAAATAAAAGCACACGGAAATCAATTACCATCTCCGGTGGAGATAATGGGAGATCATGGAGATAAGTGTCATCTTATCAAGAGATATCCTGTACATAATGTCCAGATGGATTTGTGGATTTCTCCTTCCAGGACTGGGATAAAAGCCAGCTGAAAAGTTGCCCCAAGGATGCATGTGTTGTGAACTGGTGCTGGAGTGGCAGGAGAGTGTAGCACAGAAGTAAAATGCCAGCCAGAAGCAGCTAGCCCTGCAGAAGCCATTTGCCGGTATGTTTCTATCTCGGTCTCTGATTGTTGACGTAAGCCAAGTCAGCAAAGACCACAGCTGAAATGGAAATAGCGAATCTTCTCCACCAAACTGCAGAACACCGCAATCTTGAAGATGACTATTCGAATGTTTTTGTCAGTGCTACTGGAATCTCGAATCGCAACAGCCACAACACTCAATCATCTACTCCGAACAAATCAAGGACTTTTTAAAATACTTTTTTTATTTTTTTAACTTTGAACTCAATTCTCACTTCTAATCTTTATGAATGTATATGTATACATTTTACCATTTTCTTACCTTAGTAGTTGATAAACTCATTCTGTAACTCAAGAAAGCCTGGTTAAATTGGCTCCTTTTAAAATGTGAACATTGGGACTGGGGAAAGTTTTCTTCAACAGGGAAGATACATTTTTAGATTTGTCTTGTCGTGACCAGCATCGGGGTCGAACAAAGAAAGTGAGCCAGTCCATTCCTCCTCACCTAGGGCAAAATAATTTGGGGATATCCCAACTAGATGGTAGCAAATTGATGGATCTCACCTGGGATAACAAATTTGGGGACCTCACCTGGAGGCCGATCGTAACAGTACTCACCATGGCAGAACTCAGATGGTCATTGAACCTTTCCTTTACTGGATCCAGATTCTGCGACCACTGTCATGCCTGTTAACCAGGCCTTCCACCTCCGTCCAGGCCTACCTCAGCATGCGAGGTGGCCACCTCTTGCCATTCTATGGTAGTAAGATGTGGCGTTGGTCATTAATTGCCTCCAATAATACCCTCAGGCACTCATCAGAAAGAAAGGGGACAGACTCGCTACATTTTGGAGACAATGACAGCCCTGTAACTGAAGTGACAGGCTGGATTTTCCAGCTGCACTCACCCCGAAACCAGAAAGTCCCACCTGAGATCAACGGATCTTTGCATGGCCTGCCCCTCGCCTGCTCTGATTCCCGTGGCGGGCGGAACAGGAAAATTCACCCCCAATGTGTTCAAATACCTGACTTTCAAAGCAGCTCCCTGAGCTCTATTTAAATATCCCCTTACTGATACCAGGGCCTACCCTCTTCCTGCCCCTGCTGTCAACATTGAGCCTCCATCAGTTCATGTTTCATGTTGGCTGGCAGTGCATTGATGTCAGGAGTTAATCGCGGTCAGGATTGGATTTCATATCCACTCCCAATACTGCCAATAGTGCTTGCTTGATAGACTAAAAATACAAGTCTGTGTATATTTCACATCTCCACTCTTTTTCAACATCAGCCACTCTGTGCCTGCTTATGCCTATCTTTCTGAAGCTACAATTGTCCCCTCGTGTGACATTAAGACTCACACTACTCTTCAGCTTCTGTCATATTACCACAGAGATTGTATAATTTAAACATAAAAACAAATTGGTTGGAAAATAAACTGTAAATTGCACCATGTAGCACATTTTCTCATGTTACTTTGGGTACAATAACAGTTACATAACCCTTCTATTTCTATTTATAATACATGACCTGCAACTTATTGCCAATGGTGTTCTCGTTAAACAAATGTCTGCAGTCCATTTAAAATTCAAATTCACATTAATCTTCACTGTTTATTTTGCTGCATTTTTTCAAGTGCTATAGACTTTCTGCTATGATCTTATGGCTGCCTTTCCTCGAAGCATGACTAAGCATGCTTCTCCCCTATTGAATTATCTGCACCACCTAAGTTAATTTTACCTGGATCACCCAACAAACCATAATTTTTAGGAACTTTGTAAATGGGCTTTTCCATGTTAACATCAGGGTTCAGTATTTGCCTCTAGTTATGTGTTCCACAACTGTATCTGCAAATATAAGAATGCTTACAAGAGTAAATCTGTGGCTGGCTGGAAGCTCCCATCATAAAGCACAATGCAGCAGAAGCATAGATCAGAAAATTAGCTGCTGAGATCAGTATGTCCATTTTGCAGTGCTCTCAATTTTCTATTGCTTCATTTTAATAATTAGAAAATGGAAAATTGGCACAAACTCCACAACCTCGCCCCTGGGCCTAATTCTCCAGTCCCCTCTATGTTGCTCACTCCAAGCGATGCTTCATTAAGTTTAACCTTTACCTTTTAATCAGCTTGTTTGCTGCTTAATAATTGTTAAAATGTCATTATTGCTGGGGCAAAGTGAATAGCTAAATAGTCCTTCACCACAACTTTTGAAACTGCTTTTGCTAACTTTGGTCACACTTTCCTGTAAATTTATAACTAGATTATGGAGAAAAAAAACCTCACAACTTTTCAATAAAAAGCAATGTCCCCAAAATACATGTTAAAATCTCTATTTGTCTTAACAAGCTGGGTCAATATCGATGATTTGCAATATGGCCTCGGAATTGTGCCTCTACTTACTGCTTTGGAAATATACTACTCAAGGTCTGATTTTTTTCATATATTTGTTCTGACCGATCTATGATTAGCGCTTTACTGTCTGAGATTTTCCTTTTTGTTACTTTTTGAGGCATTGGGATTTCATCTGGAAAGTTTAGGGAACAGTGAGCAGTACTTGTGGGAATTGGATTGACACTAAACTGCTAATTTAATTTGATGAGTCATATCTATTGATAAGAAACTTCTACCTAGTGTAGTAGGAATTATTGTCTGTTGGGATACCACAGTCTGCCTCCTGTCCCTTCCAGAATTCTATTGAATCAAAGTGTTTATTGCAGCCTAACCTATTTTCATTCTCCTCAAGTGCAACTTTGATTTTATATTTTTAGCCTTGAGGTGATGAACCTTTTCTATTTGTCTCAAAATATTTTGCTGTTTTTCAAGTATATGATCCTCTATAGATACATTTGATGTCAGAGCTGAAACTATTCTGCAGTGAGTCCCCTGTGATTATACTTGATACTTCCGAGCATAAACTGAGAGGAAGACTGTTCTCATTCTTGTAAAGAATTCCATTCTGCATTATTTTAATTCAGTGCTTAACCCATTTATGTTTTCAGTTAGCAAAGGCAGCAATATATTAATTTCATGCAAGGCAAACAAACTTTTATATGATAAAAATGCCAAATCTAGTATTTGCCTGTATAGCTCTTAATTTTGTCAACAATTATTTTGTTCCTCCTGTCCATTCTGAGTTGGAAAACTTTTGTTGCAGAAGTTCAACTTAGAAGCTATTTCTTTCATCTTTGTTTTAGATGTCTTGAAATCTTCTCCTGTAGTTGTGGTACATTCAATGAAATGCGGAATTAAGTAAAATTCAACTTTAGTGAGAAGTATTGGTGGAAGAAAGTTGAGTGGAGTAAAATTAGAACACTGTAAAAGCAACATGCAACACAATATATACCAAAGAAAAGGAAGGAAGTGTAAGCTGAACAAATAGATTATGTGTTGCTGCTGATGCAGGAACTACGGAAGCTCGAAAGGCAAAAATGGCACCAACACTGGTGCTATCCATTTCTAACACATCCCAGGCAAACATGCCCTGTTGGGCAGGATGAAAATGTGAGCTGGCATGTCAATAGAGAGAGGTACAGGAACCACAAGGCCTACAATTCCATCAATGCATAGTTGCTGCATGACCAGCAAGCACTGACCATAGTTTACTGAATGCTCATTATCCTGGCTGCAAGCTACAAACGTGCAAGCATTCGAATTCAGGGCAGGAGTAGGCCACTCAGCCCCTCGAGCCTGCTCCACCATTCAATGTTATCATGGCTGATTGTAACCTCAAACCCACATTCCTGCCTACCCCGGATAACCATTCGCCCCCTTGTTAATCAAAAATCTATCAGCTCTACCTTAAAAATATTCAAAGATTCTGCTTCCACTGCCTTTTGAGAAAGAGGGCGGAGTTTTCCCGTCCTGCTTGCCATGGGAATAGTAGCAGGCGAGACAGAAAATTTGATGGACCATGCGAAGGTTTGTTAACCTCAGACAGGAATTTCTGGTCTTGGGGACAAGCATGGCTGGAAACTCCCACCCAGAGAGTTCCAGAGACTCACAATTCTCTGTGAGAGAAACATTCTCCTCATTTCGTAAGGATGGCAGATTTCCTTCCCTTAAGGACATTAATGAACCAGTTGAGGTTTTATAACAATTGACAATGGTTTCATGGTCATCATTAGACTTTTAATTCCAGACCTTTATTGAATTCAAATTTCACCATCTGCCATGGTGGAATTTGAACCGACCTCTCCCTATCATGAGCTGATACGTGATCTATCCCTTTCCCTTGGCCCGGCTGCAGCCTTCTTACACCCTGTGAGTCACTAAATACTCATCCCAACTCTTCAATAACCTCCAAGATTTGCACAGTGTCGGTATCTGACCTTAAATGTCAGTTAAAATGATGATGCTTGTTCATCAGTTGTGCAGGATTGATCTTTCTTGTTCTCCTAAGATAAGTTGAAAGAAGTGCAGGTAGGTTGATTGCTAAATTGTCCCTTACTGTCAGGGGGACTAGCAGGGCAAATGTTAAAAGTATATTTATTAGTCACAAGTAAGGTTTACATTACTGCTGCAATGAAGTTTCTGTGAAATTCCCCTAGTCGGCACACTCCAGTTCCTATTCGGGTCAATGAACCTAACCTGCGCATCTTTCAGACGTGCACCCAGAGGAAACTCACGCAGGCATGGGGAGAATGTGCAAACTCCACACAGACAGTGACCTAAGCTGGGAACTGAACCCAGGTCCTGGCGCTGTGAGGCAACAGTGCTAACCACTGTGCCACTGTTATGAGGATAGGGCCTGGGTGGGATTGTTATAGGCTCAATGGGCCAAATGGCTTCCTTCTATGTTCCATGAGTTCCATCTCCTACCCTATCTCTGTAACCCCACGTATTTGCCCCATTAATCCCCCTAAACTAATATCTTTGCACACCAATCCACCTAACCTGCACATCTTTGGACTGCAGGAGGAAACCAGAGCATCCAGAGAAAACACACGCAGACATGTGAAAACATGCAAACTCCACACAGACAGTCACCCAAAGCCGGAATTGAACCCTGGCCATGTGAGGCAGCAGTGCTAACCATTGTGCCGCCTTATTGTTGTGTTCTGAAAATGAGGAAAAGGCTATTGATCCCAAAAGCATAGAATTTCAGTAACACTTTTGGAATTTTAAAGATTTAAATTTACACAAAGAAAAGAAAGTTATAGCGCACAAGATTGAAGTTACACAGTTAAAGAGTCTTATAAAACATCCCCAAAAGAATCCACTCAGTCAAAACACACAAGTAAGCACCTTCTTGGCAACACTCCCTTGCAGATTTTTAACTCTAAGAATCCAGTAATATAACTCAAGGCAAAACTACTGTCGCTTTAGTAAACGCATGACTTCTCACTCTCTTCCAGTGTGTTGTGGAAATCCAAGAAAATTCAGAAACCTAATTGCTTTCTGAAACAAAGACTTTTCTCGTTTCTGGATGGCTGCTTTTATTTCACACTTTCTTCAGCGTTGAGCTAACCCCAGGAACAATTTCCGACAGAGCCGACACAACTCAGTTCAACATCTTACCTTAAATTTTCTTCTTTCCTCTTTCACCTTTGATTCCATTGTCCTCAGCAGCTCTTTGAACTCAACTTTTCCAAAATATAAAAATCTGTCATGCTTTCCTCCTGCTCAACTCCTTTGGATCAAATAAAATTTAATAACCTTCACTTGTTTACTTTTGAAACCTTTGTAAGTTGCAAAAATTCATTCTGCCCCCTTGAAATTGAACAGCTGAAAAGTCAAGTCCCTGTCTATCTTCTATTACAATTTTTAAAAATCAAATCTATTAATAGCTCATAAAATCACTTCACCATGTCTTCTTATTACAAACACATGGTGGGGGCGAGAGGGACAATTCCCCTAGCCTGCTGTGCTGCTCGAACAGTGCAACGGGCCAGGAGATATCAGCGGCAACCATTTTGCAGGCTTCCCACTGAGCACCATGGCCTCCTCCTTTTTTAAAATAAGATCTTTCTTCAGAGAATAATAAACATTGGTCATGATCCTCAGGTAAAGATGCTGGAGGAATTCACAATGGAGTTAAATCTGGGCTGGATGAGATGAGATAGGGGAGGAATGACCTCAATGGAGGATTTTTCTTCAAAATGAGTTACAGAATCAGAGTTATTTATGGTATAGAGGTCTATGCCAGATTTCCACAGAGAAATTAAGTTAGTTCCATTGGCCTGCTCTACCCTCCACTGTTGGGCCACCAATTCCAGATCATTTGGCAGATTTGTAAAGAGTATGTAGGAATATAGGGACCTGAGGGTATATGTACTTAGATCTTTCAATGTAGCAGGGCATATTGAGAGAGTGGTTGGCAAAGCATGTGGGAGCTTGGACTTCATAAATAGAAATACTTAGTATAAAAGCAGTAATGCAATGCTAAACCTTTATAAAGTTTTGATTAGGCTGCAACTGAAGTGCTGCATCCAGTTCTAAGTTTAAGTTATATTTTGTTACTGCACGTTAAGAAAGGTGCAACCTGGGTCTAGTTTCATTTCAAGACTTTTTGTGAATGAAGTGCCAACAAGCCTGGGACCCTGTTTGTGTACCTGCATTTTTACTGAGCTTTTACAACTCTTGAAATGAAACAATGGGTTACCAAGGGGTCCATCGTTCAGTGAAGTTTAAACGGAAACATAAAGTAGAAAAAATTGGGCCCGTTTTTATCATCGCGTTGCGCCCGTTTTCGGGCGTGAAAACTTGGTAAAGTCGGGCATAAGGCGAGTAGCGCGATCCATGACTGCCTCCATGCCGGTTCCCCCTTTACCTTGGCCTGAAAATGCATGCATTTAAACTGAATTAATGTGCTGCACTTTACCAATTCCCCCAGCCACATGCTTCCAACAATCACAGCTCCTTGAAAAGTTTACTAGCACTTCCCCCACTATCATCGCGTTCGCCAATCCAGAAACATGCTCCATAAAAGTCTGATTCGGGCACTCCATCAGGGAGGGTTAGTGAGGAGATAAGTGCTTGGTGTCTGACAGCTCTTTGCTGCTTACAGATGTCCTTTTGTTGTGGCTATTTTCTTTTATGGGTCGGTGGCAGCTCTGCGAGTGTGTGGAGGTGGGGGGCTGTTGTTCAGCAGGGTCTCCGGTGTCCGATTTGCAGCACAGACCCGGGTCTCAGCACTGACCTCGGGTCCAGTGGTGCTGCTGGATCCTAGTGCACTCAGCACCCTTCCAGCTGTAAGATGTGCACAAAGCCCCTGCAGATAGCACTGTTGCAGCCTCTCAACTTTTCAAGGAGCTGTGATTGTGGGGAGCATGTGGCTGGGGGAATTGGGGGAGCTGTGACTGTGGGGAACATTTGGCTGGGGGAATTGGGGGGGCGGCTGTGATTGTGGGGAGCATGTGGCTGGGGGAATTGGGGGGGCGGCTGTGATTGTGGAGAGCATGTGGCTGGGGGAATTGGGGGAGCTGTGACTGTGGGGAACATTTGGCTGGGGGAATTGGGGGGGCGGCTGTGATTGTGGGGAGCATGTGGCTGGGGGAATTGGGGGAGCTGTGACTGTGGGGAACATGTGGCTGGGGGAATTGGGGGGGCGGCTGTGATTGTGGGGAGCATGTGGCTGGGGGAATTGGGGGAGCTGTGACTGTGGGGAACATTTGGCTGGGGGAATTGGGGGGGCGGCTGTGATTGTGGGGAGCATGTGGCTGGGGGAATTGGGGGTCTGTGATTGTGGGGAGCATGAGGATGGGGGAATTGAGGGGGTCCACCCCACCATCTTCAGAGTGACGAGATGGCTTTTGCAATACAACCAATCGATCTTACTGTTCTTTTGGTTCCTGCTGGAGCTCAGGAGGAGGAACTGGAGGAAGAATTGCAGGCACAGGAGGCCCGGGCCTTACCACTTGCAGGACCAGAGGGAGACGACCACCAGAGACAGGAGGTGGCCATCATTTATGCAGAGCGGGGGCACAGGAAAACGAGGGAGCAGAGACCCGATGGTTCCGTGCACGAGTGTCCTTCGAGCAGATGTCAGACACCGTGCGCCGCTGACGTCTCCGACTCCGAAAGGAGACAGTGCAACACCTGTGCAACCTGTTGCAGGACCTGGGACCGAGAGGCAGCGGAGGGGGCACTCACTCTCGGTGGCTGTCAAATTGACAGCCGCTCTGAACTTTTATGTGACTAGCTCTTTCCAGATCCCGAGCGGAGATGTCTGTGGCATCTACCAGTCAGCTGTGCACACCTGTGTCAAGCAGGTCACAGAAGCTCTGTATGCTCAGGCTGGGCAGTACATCAAATTTAACCTGGACCAGGTGCAGCAGGAAGCCCGGGCTGCAGGGTTCACAGCCATTGTGGGGATGCCTAACGTGCAAGGGGCGATTGACTGCACACATGTTGCACTCAAGGTCCCCCCTGCAGAATCCCCGTGGAGATTCATCAACAGGAAGGGGTTCCACTCCCTGAATGTTCAGCGAGTGTGTGACCATAATATGAACATCATGCACGTCTGCACCTGACATCTAGGCAGTGTGCACGACAGCTTCATTGTCAGGAGCTCGGACATTCCCGGAGGCATTCGAGGAGGAGCCCAGGCTGCGGGGGTGGCTCGTGGGTGATATGGGTTACCCCCCCCCGCTTTGGACATGGCTGATGATGCCTGTGCGGAGGCCTGTGTCTGAGGCAGAGACCCGCTATGATGAGGCCCATGTAGCCACCCGCACAATAGTGGAGCGGTGCATTGCACTCCTCAAAATGCGTTTCCGGTGTCTGGACTGATCTGGCGGGGCCCCCCAATACAACCCAGTGATTTCATCCTGCATCGTTGTCGTGTGCTGTGCCTTGCACAATCTGGCTCTACAAAGAGGTAACCTATTGGTGGAGGAGGAGGACGTGGAGGCTGACCAGCCAGCCATCGCTGGGGAGGAGGAGGACGAGCATGCCGAGGAACACCACCCAGGCACTGGAGGATTCGCAGCTCAAATGAGTCAGGCTAGAAAGGCCCTGATCACCAGGCAGGCCAGTCGCTCGGGGTTTGTGTCTGTGGGTTCCATCGCCCACACCCCCGCCACCCCACAAAAATTCCTTCTGTCTCCTGCAACATTGTCACACCAGTGTGGTGGGCCTGGGTACTCTGTGTTAGTGGGTTTTTTGGCAAGCAGGAGGGTGATGATGACTTGCCAAGCACTATTATGATGATGCCCTGGTGCAAACTAGTCTGACTCCTACCTGAGCTCCACATGCACACTGGCACCTGGGCCCACATCTGTGTAGTGGGTAAGGGATCTGAAACCCAAATACAGGACCCTGGGGCGGGTGGGGTGGGGGATGGGAGGGAATCGCTTGTGGGATCTGGGAAGCCAATGGCTTCCTTTTCTCAGTGACAGCATTGAGGGCCTCCCCAACTTACATCAACATGAAGCATCCCTCCAGCGATCATCAATGGAAGAGGATTCCTGTTCGAGACAAATCTGAGACAAATTAGTCACAGGTGAGTGGTGAAAAACATTTAATTGTAATAAAACTGTTTAAATAATTCATTCCAACATTAAAACTTGTGAACAGAAAACGTTAATGAGGTTAAATATCTCCATGGGATGATGGTGCTTCTGCGGTGAGTTCCAGAAGCTCCGGCATCACCTGGCACTGCCAGTCCTGGAGGACCACCTGCGTCCAACCTATGGTGGGGAGCCCTCTGTGATGGCCACTTGAGTTGGGGGCCACCTGTATTGGCCGCAGCAAATGCCCTTTGTGACTGGGTCATGCTCTGCAACCTCTCAGCCATGACCCTCTGAGACTGGGCCACATTCTCAACAGTTGCTGCCATAGCCCGCTTGTCTCAGCGCTGTCCCGCTGGGTCTCCTGCAAGGCCTCGAGCCTCTCAGCCATGGGCCGCAGAATCTCAAGAAGCCTGTTCAGTCCTTCAGCTGTGGCCTGCTGTGCCTCGGCCATCGCTTGGAGCCTGTCACTCATGGTGCGGCTCCCCCACCCCAGGCTTTCCACTGCAGATGCCACCCTTGCAGTGTTAGCCTGGGAACTACGCAAGACAGGCAATAGCTGGTCTACCTGAAAGCTTTGGGACTCCTCCCAACAGCCTCGCAGTTGGTCCATTGTGACCGTCAGCCCCTCCTGCATTCCCTGGCTCTGTTGCTACATCTCCAGCAACTGAGGGAGAAGTGATCTCAGAGGCCCAGCCTGGGACCAGCTGAGTCCTCGCCTCTGGCAGGCCCCCATATGCCAGAGGTCTCGGACATTCCTTCCTTCACCCGATGTACATTATCAGATGTGTTGTGCTCACCAGGGAGTGACCCAGACGCCTCACCATTAACTGGACCCACCGACGTGTCAGTATCTGGGATGGTGAGTTGTGAGGTGGAAGCTGATGCCAAAACTGTGCCACCCTCAGAGGTTCCTCCACCCATATCCTCTGAGGACTCGTCCGAGCTGTCTGGACCAGGATGGCCAAGAGCTGCAGTACAGGCCTCGAGTCCAGAAGGCCCCGGGATATCCGGATCTGTCCCTGCTACACATTACACAAGGTTAAGTGCAAGGGAGGGAGAAGAATCCGGGATGCCAAACACGTGATTCACATTTCTCCATTGAACATAGAACAAAGCATCAAAAATATTACATCACAGAAACAGGCCCTTCAGCCCTCCAAGCCTGTAGCAATCAGGTTGCCCATCTGATTTGTAACCCCCTACCCTTCCGGGGACCATATGCCTCTATTCCCATCCCATTTACACAGCTGTAAAGACGTCCCTTAAATGTCACTATCGTAGCTGCCTCCGCAACCACCCCGGGAGTGAGTTCCAGGCACTCACTGCGCTCTCTGTATAAATAAACATGCCTCGTACATGTCCTTTAAACCTTGCCCCTCACACCTAAAACTCGTGCCCCTGAGAAGTTGCCTCAAAATGGGTGGAGGAATGACAGGTGCTCACGTCTTGACAGCAACCCAACCATGCTGTCGCTGACAGCCCACATCTCCCCTTCTCTTGAGAGCTCCAATGCCTGTTCCTCAAAGGGGGTGAGGACCCAGAGGTCTGGCTCACCACCCCCCTGTCTTCGCCCTCTCACAGGTGTTATGGTTGGTCTTCTCCTGTGGAGACAGAAGGAGTCATGAAAGAAATGATGGCATGACTGTGTGAAGTTGTACGAACTAAGGAATAGCATGATGGGAAAATTGGTCAGCTATTTGGTACAATATAAGCAAGGCTGACTCTGCATAACTTTAAGACTGTATGAGTAAATAAAACAAGATAAGGTCAGGGATGATGGAGTCACCGACCTTCTTCTGTTACATCAAAGGACAAGATAAGGGTATGAATGTTGAGACAAAGGGTTCTAGGAGGTCAGCAAGTTATGACATGATTAATGACATTGCTTATGATTCTATTACTAATCAAATTCCTGAATATGCTCTGGTCACGCAAACCGATAATGATTATGTATAAATACTGAACTGATTCTTTGTGTAATTGCGGACTTGAGGAGGAATTAGCAAGTTGTATCAACTGCTCTCTGAACTCAAGTTTTCAGCCAAAACTGCATGCAGTCTTTCGTAAATAAAGCCCAGTTATTTTGTTGGAACGAGCTTTGTTGAGTCTTTCTGTCACAGTCAAGAAGCAGGAAAATTTCCACTTCAACAACTCCTGCAGAGTATCAGGTGGTGGCCCTTAGAGGGCAAGTGCAGTGGGGCTCTTGGGGGGGATAGGAAGGAGGTGCTTGGGGGTCAGGAGCTGGAAGCATGGAGGCTGCTAGGGATGGGAGGATCTGGGGCAGATTTTGGGAAGATGCAAGATGGGGTTCAGCACTTGCCCTTGCTGCCCAGATGAGGTCATTGACTTTTTTCTGGCACTGCTTCCTGGTTTAGGGGCCAGTTCCCTAGCACTGACTAAGGCGGCGACTGCTTCCCAGGCCGTACTTCCACCAGAACCCCTGGCTCTGCATCCTCCTGGGGGATGAGGGTGTCCCGATCGCCTCTGCTGCATCCAGTAGCCTCCTCAGGTCGCCCTCAGAGAATCGGGGGGCTGGACGTGCGCTCATTTGATGCAGGAATGCCTGCCTGCCTGTCCATTCTTGAGGTTTTAATGGAGCTGCCCCTCATTAGGGCAGATCAGCTGCAGGCAGTTTGTCAGAGCATTCCAGCAAATTCCATGCAGTTTGCTTCTAAGTATTGAGGGGAAGGCAAGTGAGCACTTGCAGTTGTGCTGAGGGAAGAGGGGGGCGGGACGGGGTGGATCAGTGCCTCAATGATTGGGGACGGGGAGAGAGAGGGAGGTGTCACACAGCCGTCGGAGTCCGGAGGAAATGGGGGCCTTGTGTGGGAGGGTCCGGGGTGGGGGTGAGGGGGAATCACCCTGCCTGATATTTGTAGTGTGGAGGGGGGGAGGGTGGATCACTCTGATCGGTGGGGGATGGGGGGGGGGGGGGGGAGGGGGGGGGAAGGGGGGGTCCCCTGCCATTCTGCCTGAGATCAGTGGGGGGAAGCGGGGAGGGGCCTGCGATCAGTCTGGGTGGTGGGGAGTGGGGGGATAAGGGGGTCAGTAATGTTGTGAGGGTGGGGCAATGTCTGTGGGAACCAGGGGGACGCATTATCTGGCCCGGGAGGGATGTGGCAGGAGAGCCGCATTCTATCATTTTTTTTCCGGAACATGCGCAGTTGGAGGTGCCTGATTGGAGCTGCAGGTTTCAGGCGCGTTGAGGCCCCGCCCACAGGCTTGTGCAGCGCGATTCGGAATCACTGATATTTTTGCAGGCAGATTGCGTATGGGAGCGCCTGAGAACAGGTCTAAAAGTCGGATCTGAAACACTCCCAACTTCAAGTCCTCCCAGCACTTAGAATCAAAATCGTCAAATAGGTCCCATTGTGCTGTTGCCGAGCAACAGAGGATCAGAGATAAAGCAGAAGAGTAAAAGTCTGTTCATTCGGTTTATGTGTGGACACATGTGCATGCAAAATGGGACTAAAAGCTGCAGTCTGCTGGCGAACTGTGTTTAGGGAATTCATGTTTGCTTTGAACTTCATGTAACCGTGAATCTAGAGTGTTGTTTTTGGGTATCTCTGGAAGAGATACCAATTGAAGAAGAGCAAATAGTGAATGTTCATGAATCTGCCAGAAGAAAACTGTCTGAAACTGAACCAGCCCAAGCCTTGATGTTGAGAAAATGGTAAATCTTCACTGGGGTGATTTGTGTCTGTAAGGGTATTGCTGGGATAAAAGGAACAGTGTAAGCGTTCATCATTTTTTGATGCTTGTACTGAAGTTTTCCCAACCTTTTGGCCTTGCTAATGGGGATGTTCCCACCAATGGGGATTAAAACTGGCCGCCATCAACGGGGACCAGGCATTATGGTCTCACTGGTGAGGGAAGAGGCCATTGAGGCCTCCCGGGAGATCAAGAGCATGGAAGTGGTGCCCCTTGGCTACTGCCAGCCTACCAGCCTGGTACCCTGGCATTGCCAGCCTGCCACACTTGCACTGCCTACTGGGCACCCAGGCACTGCCCACCGGGCACCGAACTGTGCCAAGGGGATGGGGCCTGAGAGGGGGCCTTATGGGGGTGGGGCAAGACCAGCAGGCCGATAGGTGGTGGGGGGACTGCAGCGCACTGTGAACAGCGATCTGTGGGATGATCGGGACTGGCCATGGGGGGCCGTCAGGCAGGCCATCGGAGGGTGTGGGGTGGGGGGGTGGGGGGGCGGTGGGGTCTTCGGGCTGGCCATGGCGTTGTTGAGAGTTGGCAATCATGGGCATCTGAGGATTTCGATGATCGCAGGTGGGGCTCGGGGAAGCCATCAAGAGGGGTTGGGGAAGCCATCGGGAGGCTGGCAATTGGACAGGTGGTCAGGGAAATCATTGGGATGCCGGCGATTGAAAGGGGGGCGGGTGGGGGGCGGGGGGGGGGGGGGGGGGGTGTTGGGTAAGCCATTGGGAGGTCGGCAATTGAAGGGGGGTGGTCGAGTAAGACATCGGGACGTCAGCGATCAGGAGGCTGGTGATCAGGAGGCGGGCCTACTGGGAGGTTGGCGCATGCGCAGTGCCCACTCAGCCACTGATGCCAGCATCTCAGGCAGGATTAGTTCCTCCCACCCCTCCCACCTCACCTTACCAGCGTGAATCCCCCGGTAGACTCTGTAAAGCACAGAGTGCCAGGAATTCATCTGACTATATATGCCCAAAAAGTGGGTGGGAAAATCTCCCATTTTCCCGCCCATTGGGCGCTTAGCTTTAATTTGGGAAAATCGCCCCCATTATCCCTTGCTGCCACCATGATCTGTTCTGCTGTTACCACCCGTGATGTGTACGACTTGGACACCATGAAGCCATCTTGTGTGAAGTTACAAAGAAATCTTTATTGACAACATTGAACTGTGTACATATTTACAGTAGAGGGTAAAGGTGTAGAGACGAGGTCACTAACTATCTCTCGGCTGCCCTTAGCTCTTGGTCATGTGTTTCTTACATCATCATGTGGTCGGCACTGTATTCAGTCCCTTGTTAACCCTTTAGGTACCAGATTCTTCGACTAAACTTCCTGCTGTCGCATCTCTTACATAGCATCTACGATTTAAATTCTCATTGTTATATTCAAAATGCCTCAGGGCTTCATCTCTCTATGTCTGCAACCTTTTCCAGCCCAGCAATATCTAAGATGCCCTTTTTGTGTATACCTATATATGCAGGATTAGGTCGGGGGTTCATCCCACATAATAAAGGTTTTTACTATATTTTAACTTGTGAATGGGTTGTGGATTTATACAGATAAAATTGTTCATTTTCAAGATACGTTGAAGCTTGATGTGGCAATTCATAATTTTGCTGACTGTTTCCTGCTGAAAAATAGAATGTGCGATTGGTACATGTTTGACCAAACTTTGTCAATACATTACGAAACATGATAGCCAAGGTAATTTATAGATCGAAAAAGAGACAATGGGCTCAAGATGATTAGTTACATATTGAATGGCAAACAAGTTACCATCTGGCATTTTGTCAGGATATACCTCAGTGCTGGAATCTCATTTAAAACAGACTCTTCTCAGTCCATAATGAATCATCAAAGTAACAGGGACAGAATGCATGTCTGAGTCTTACTAAGATCTTGAGCTTTCCTTCAACATTTGTAGAAGGAGACAAGAACAAAAGGTTTGATGATGATCAGAAGAGAAATTGGGTGATTGCATATGCTTCTCTGCATGACTACTGAAGTTATTGATTACACTAATAATCAAACACAGAAAAAGCTTAACTGTATTTGATGTCAGATTCAAATTCTCTTTAAGCTCTGGTATTCTCTTTTTCCCTTGCTATGTAAGCTATTGACACTGAACTAGTAATCCACACAGACCCAGCATAATGCTCTGAGGACTGGTTTCGAATCCCACCAAGATAGGTGATGAAATTTGAATTCAGTAAAAGAAAATCTGGAATTGAAAGTCTAATGAAGACCATGAGACCATTGTCAATTGTTCGAAAAATCCATTGGTTCACTGATGTCCTTTAGGGAAGGAAATTTGCCATCCTTACCTGGTCTGGCCTACATGTGACTCCAGGCCCAGAATGATGTGGTTGATTCTAAATGCTCTCTGAAATGATCATAGAATCATAGAATTCCGACAGTGCAGAAGGAGGCCATTCGGCCCATCGAGCCTGCACCAACAACAACTCCACCCAGCCCCTATCCCCGTAACCCCACGTATTTACCCTGCTCATCCCCTTGAACTACATCTTGGGACACTAGGGGCAATTTAGCATGGCCAATCAACCTAACCCGTGCATCTTTGGAGTGTGGAAGGAAACCGGAGCACCCGGAGGGAACCCAAGTAGACACAAAGAGAATGTACAAACTCCACACAGACAGCCACCTGAGGTTCGAATTGAACCCGAGTCTCTGGCGCTGTGAGGTGCTATGATCCCTAGTTCAGGACTCCCCCACCATTGGGAACATGCTTTCTGAATTTAGCACCCAGTTCAGTTCAAGGACAATTAGGAATGGGCAATAAGAGCTGGCACAGCCAGCCCCATCTACATCCACTGAGCGAATAAAAGCAATCACTGCCCTCGACTCTTCTGTCCTTTTAAAATACTCCTTAAAGCTACCTCATTGACCAATTCTTTACTCGCCCCTTCAATCAGCTCCTTCTTTAGATCAGTATCGAGTTTTGTCCGTTTATGCTTCTGGAAACTTAACTTACATCAAAGGAGCTATATAAATGCTATGTTACTTTGGTTGTCATTCTTGATACAAAGCTCATAGAGTTGCTCACTTTAAATCTTGCTGAATACAATAGTGTATGTGGGTAATATTGGAATTTTATTTGTGGTGTTGAACAAGTTTCATTGTGAATTATGGTACCTCCGGTAAAATATTTATATTTGATAGGTGCTGCTGTGTTATGGTTTAAAAAGATGAAGGCACCTTAATTTTAAGTGCTTCCAATTAATTTGCCTCAGATATCCCTCCATTCCCACTCTGTTCATGTGGCTATCTAGATAAGTCTTAAACGTTCCCAGTGTGTCTGCCTGTGGTGACCCACTGTAACTACATGTTATATGCCTGGACACACCCATGCTGCGCCTGACCCGAGACTCCTCCCTTTCCACCTGATCGAGGTATAAAGGTAACGGTTCTTCCCCTCTGCCTCAGTCTGGGCCAGGCTGACTACAAGGGTGTGTTCCAGTTCTTTGCGATTAAAAGCCTGTTGTATTTCACTCACTCGCTGGAGTCCTCGTAAATTGATGGTGCATCAATTTTAATCGCAAAGAAAAACAAAACTCATAGGATTGAACAAATTTTGAAGCCCGACAAGTTAGACCTGGATCCTCAAGCTGTGTGAGTTTCAAACAGCTTCGATCACTGGCTGAAGTGCTTTGAAGCCTTCCTCGAAGCCTCCGCTGTCGTCCAGTCCGAAGCAGACAAGCTGCACGTGCTCCACGCCCGGGTAAGCGATGTGGTATATTCCACCATCCACGACGCTGAGACGTACAAGGACGTGCTAGAGCTCCTAAAGAGCCAGTATAGCAAACAGACGAACGAAGTCTACGCCAGACACCTTCTGGCTACTCGAAGACAACGGCCGGGAGAATCGAGTGCCCAATTTCTCCGCAAACTACGGGTACTCGGCAGGGCCTGTAATTGCAAGGCTGTATCCACCGCGAAGTACACGGAGGACTTAATCCGCGATGCCTATGTTACAGGCATCGCGTCCAACTACATTCGGCAGCGACTGCTGGAGCAGGGTGGGCTAGACCTACTGAAAACGGTGGCGCTCGCTGAATCTATAGAGGTGGCCTCCAGTATCCTTGAGGCTTACGCACCTGACCACGCGGTTGCATCGTGGGCACCATGGCCGCTGCCACCCCAGTATCTAGGAGGGCCACAGACTTACGCCACACCGTGCCTCACCAACGACTCGACTGCTGCGGCTGTTGCAGGTCCGAAGTGTTATTTTTGCGGCCTGGGGAAGCACCCCCGACAACGCTGCCCGGCTAGGGAGGTGTTCTGCTCTGGGTGCGGGAAGAAGGGCCACTATGCTAAAGTCTGCAGGGCAAAGTCGTCCTCGAAGTCCAACAGTGCCGCGTGCGACCCGAGGGAGCCGCCATTTCGGACGCCATCGGCCGCATGTGAGACAAGGGAGCCGCCATTTTGGACGCCATCGGCCGCGTGTGAGACGAGGAGGCCACCATTTTGGACGCCATCGGCCGCGTGTGAGACGAGGAGGCCGCCATTTTGGACGCCATCGGCAGCGTGTGAGACAAGGGGGCCGCCATTTTGGACGCCGGCAACTGCGGTCAACCACCCTCCAGGATCCATGGTGGCAGCTGTCCAGTTAGATCAATCCCGTCCGCATCAACTCGCCAGGTCCATGATGGACATACAGGTAAACGGCCATGTGGGAAATTATTTGTTCGACTGCGGGAGTACGGAGAGTTTCATCCATCCCGATACGGTGAGCCGCTACACCCTTTCCGTGCGGCCGGTTAAACAAACAATTTCCTTGGCCTCAAAGTCCCGCTCGGTGGATGTCCTCGGGTGCTGTGTGGTGACCCTTATGGTTCGGGGCATCGAGTACGAAAATTTCAAGCTCCTGGTACTGCCACACCTCTGCGCTCCTGTACCCCTGGGGCTCGATTTCCTGACCCATCTCAGGAGTGTCACGTTGCAGTACAACGGGCCTCTTCCCCCGCTCTCCGTCTGCAACCCACAGTTCTTAGACTACCCACCGCGCACCACTTGCAGCCTCTCGACCCTTCAAGTCACCCCTCCCTCACTAATCGAACACCTCACCCCCGAATGTAAGCCTATTGCCACCAAGAGCAGACGGTACAGTGCAGGGGACAGGACCTTCATTAGGTCCGAGGTCCAGCGGCTCCTGAAGGAGGGGATCATTGAGGCTAGTACTAGACCCTGGAGAGTACAAGTGGTGGTGGTCAAAACTGGGGAGAAACACCGTATGGTCATCGATTACAGTCAGACCATCAATCAGTACACGCAGCTGGATGCGTATCCCCTTCCACGCGTATCTGACATGGTCAATCAGATTGCGCAATACCGGGTGTTCTCCACTATTGACCTTAAATCGGCTTACCACCAGCTCCCCATCCGCCCGGAGGACCGCCAATATACTGCTTTCGAGGCGGATGGCCGCCTCTATCACTTCCTTAGGGTCCCCTTTGGCGTCACCAACGGGGTCTCGGTTTTCCAGCGTGAGATGGACCGAATGGTGGACCAGAACGGGCTGCGGGCCACCTTCCCGTACCTGGATAACGTCACCATCTGCGGCCATGATCAGCAGGACCACGACGCAAACCTCAATAAATTCCTCCACACGGCCGCTCTCCTTAACCTGACCTACAATAAGGAGAAGTGTGTCTTCCGCACTCACCGCTTCGCCATCCTGGGGTATGTAGTGGGAAACAGGGTCATTGGCCCCGATCCTGACTGCATGCGTCCCCTCCAGGAACTTCCCCTTCCCACCAATCTCAAAGCACTGAGGAGATGCCTGGGCTTCTTCTCATACTACGCCCAGTGGGTCCCTAATTATGCGGATGAGGCCCGTCCATTCATCAAATCCACCCTTTTTCCCCTGTCGGAAGAGGCCCGCTTGGCCTTCGACGGCGGACATCGCGAAGGCCACAATGCAGGCGGTGGATGAGTCAATCCCCTTCCAGCTGGAGAGTGATGCATCTTACTTCGCCCTGGCTGCCACCCTTAACCAGGCGGGCAGACCCGTGGCCTTGTTTTCATGAACCCTCCAAGGCTCGGAAATTTGACACTCGTCTGTCGAGAAGGAGGCTCAGGCCATCGTCGAAGCAGTGCGACACTGGCGCCACTACTTAGCTGGCCGATGGTTCACTTTGCTCACGGACCAACGTTCGGTGGCTTTTATGTTCAACAACGCGCAGAGGTGCAAGATTAAGAACGATAAGATACTGAGGTGGAGGATTGAGCTCTCCACCTACAATTATGATATCTTATACCGGCCCGGGAAGCTCAATGAGCCTCCGGATGCTCTGTCTCGCGGAACATGTGCCAGCGCACAAGTGAACCAGCTACAGACTCTCCACAATGACCTCTGTCACCCGGGAGTCACCAGGCTCTACCATTTTATTAAGGCCCGTAACCTGCCCTATTCTGTTGAGGACGTCCGGTCTATAACCAGACACTGCCCGGTCTGCGCGGAGTGTAAGCCGCACTTCTATCGGCCGGACAGGGCACACCTCATCAAAGCCACCCACCCCTTTGAACGCCTCAGCATTGATTTCAAAGGGCCCCTCCCTTCTTCTGACCGCAACATCTATTTCCTCAACGTTATCGATGAGTGCTCCCGATTCCCTTTCGCCATTCCCTGCCTGGATATGACTTCAGCCACGGTCGTCAGGGCCCTGCACGGCCTCTTCACCCTGTTCGGTTTGTAAGTTTTAGGGCAAATCCTCCATAGTGGGCGGCACGGTAGCACAGTGGTTAGCACTGCTGCTTCACAGCTCCAGGGTCCCGGGTTCGATTCCCGGCTCGGGTCACTGTCTGTGTGGAGTTTGCACATTCTCCTCGTGTCTGCGTGGGTTTACTCCGGGTGCTCCGGTTTCCTCCCACAGTCCAAAGATGTGCGGGTTAGGTTGATTGGCCAGGTTAAAAATTGCCCCTTAGAGTCCTGGGATGCGTAGGTTAGAGGGATTAGTGGGTAAATATGTGGGGGTAGGGCCTGGGTGGGATTGTGGTCGGTGCAGACTCGATGGGCCGAATGGCCTCCTTCTGCACTGTAGGGTTTCTATGATTTCTATGATTTTCTATGATTAAAGAACCCAGGGATAAGGAAAATGGCCGGCTGGCTGTCAGGCCACATGAATATGCAAGAGGCTGGGAATAACGAGAAGGTCAAGACAGGGATGATCTAATCAAAAGGAAACAAAGGAGAAACCATGGCCAGCAGACGAGGAGTAAATAGCCCAGCAGCAAGACAATGAGAACAGAGATCATTCCATCCACGGACAACATCAAGACTCAGCTCGTTGATGGTATTCCAATCAGGCTGACTCAGAGAACATTTAAAAGACATTAAAATATCAATTAAGGGTGGTCCCGACAGTTCCGGCCCTTTTGTTCCAGTCAATCAAAACTACCAATGATCAGAAACTGTTTTGTGTGAGAGAATCACTGGTTCAGGTTTTAAAAAGGGACAAGCAAGCTCTGGTCTCCCTCTCTCCTCTCTCTTCTCCTGTTCTTGCCTGCCTCTCGTTCGTCTCCAGCACGCAGCCCGAAGCCCACTGAGCAATTTAAACTAGGATTGTGAGTATCCTCTGGTAATTCGCAAAGTTCCCGAGATCATCATAGTGGATGAGGCTTTGGGGAAGGGGGGGGGGGGGGGGGGGCTTTTGCATGCACCTTTCATAGTTTAAGACACTGGTAAACTTGTGTAAAGTAAGCATTCCCGTTGTGCCCGTTTTAGTATTCCTTCCATAGCTATAGTCTTATAGAGCATAAGGCATTGTGTGTTGTTTTCCTGGTGTTTGGTGATCTTGATCTTGATGTTTTAACAAATATATATATATCTTTGACTTCCATTGGAGTCCGTTTTGATCTTTTCAATTTCTCACCAACGATCTCTGACCAAGTCACAATATTAAATATCCCTTACCATAATTCCGGAGTCTAGAACTGACGGTACTCTGGGCGCTTCGAAACCGCCCACTCAGGAAAGGCTGCCAGGTAGTGGATAGGCAGCAGTTTCCTTTTCTCTCTCTTGGGAGCGCTACTCTAGTGAAGTAGGCGCAAGGTGGTCGTTGTTCCATCGGCGAGAGAGAGAATCACTCGGGCATTGGTGGGGTTTGGGTAACGGAGAACCAAACCTGAGATAAGCCCACGAGTGGAGTAAAAAAGGTGATCCCGCTACAGGTTTCCCTAGCTATATCCATAGCGACCGGGGATCCTCCTTCATGAGTGATGAGCTGCGTCAGTACCTGCTCTCTGAAGGCATAGCCTCGAGTAGGACTACCAGCTACAACCCCAGGGGAAACGGACAGGTAGAGAGGGAGAATGTGACAGTCTGGAAGGCCGTTTTACTAGCGCTACGGTCTAAAGGTCTTCCAGTCACCCGCTGGCAAGAGGTCCTCCCTGATGCACTGCACTCAAGTAGGTCACTCCTGTGTACGGCTACCAATGCCACCCCTCATGAGCGGATGTTTGCTTTCCCTAGGAAGTCCTCCTCTCACTACCGTCATGGCTGATGTACTCAGGCCCAGTTCTGCTCCGGAGGCATGTGCGGCCCCATAAGTCGGACCCCCTGGTCGAAAGGGTCCAGTTCCTCCATGCCAACCCCCAATATGCCTATGTGGTATACCCCAATGGGCGGGAGGACACGGTCTCTATCCGGGACCTGGTGCCTGCGGGTGCCCCGGAGCTCACTATGACCACCCACCCCACATTCCTAGACCCCACATCCCTAGACCCCTCTGTTGTTCAGGTAGCACCAGGTCCGCTTACTTCTTTGTCCCCTGTATGCAGCTCGCCTGAGCCCCCGGAGTCACCACGCAGTACCCGACCAGAAGGGATGACGGCAGACTCAAGCGGTCTCACCCTGCCATCTGAAACAACACCATAACCGGTACTACGGCGGTCGCAGCGACGGATCAAACCGCCCGACAGGCTGAACCTGTGAGGGGTCGACGTCTTACTTCAGCCGTGACTTTTGTATATATTCCGTGACTTTGTATATATTGTTCCACCCATCTCACCCCCGCCGGACTCTTTTTTTTAAACAGGGGGTGAATGTGGTGACCCACTGTAACTACATGTTATATGCCTGGACACACCCCTGCTGCGCCTGACCCGAGACTCCTCCCTTTCCACCTGATCGAGGTATAAAGGTAACGGTTCCTCCCCTCTGCCTCAGTCTGGGCCAGGCTGACTACAAGGGTGTGTTCCAGTTCTTTGCGATTAAAAGCCTGCTGTATTTCACTCACTCGCTGGAGTCCTCGTAAATTGATGGTGCATCGCCGCCTCCACCACCTTGCCCGGCAGCGCATTCCAGGCCCCCACCACCCTCTGTGTAAAATACGTCCTTCTGATATCCGTGTTAAACCTCCCCCCCCTCACCTTGAACCTATGGCCCCTCGTGAACGTCACCACCGACCTAGGATAAAGCTTCCCACCATTCACCCTTTCTATGCCTTTCATAATTTTATACACCTCTATTAGGTCACCCCTCATCCTCCGTCTTTCCAGTGAGAACAACCCCAGTTTACCCAATCTCTCCTCATAACTAAGCCCTTCCATACCAGGCAACATCCTGGTAAACCTCCTCTGCACTCTCTCTAAAGCCTCCACGTCCTTCTGGTAGTGTGGCAACCAAAACTGGGCGCAGTATTCCAAATGCGGCCGAACGAACATTCTATACAACTGCAACATCAGACCCCAACTTTTATACTCTATGCCCCATCCTGTAAAGGCAAGCATGCCATATGCCTTATTCACTACCTTCTCCACCTGTGACGTCACCTTCAAGGATCTGTGGGGGAGTCCAGCACTGGGGGTCATAGTTTGGGCGGCATGGTGGCACAGTGGTCAGCACTGCTGCCTCACAGCACCAGGGACCCGGGTTCAATTCCTAGCTTGGGTCACTGTCTGTATGGAGTCTGCACGGTCTCCCTGTATCTGCATGGTTTCCTCCAGACGCTCCAGTTTCCTCCCACAGTCCAAAGATGTGTGAATTAGGTTGACTGGCCATGCTAAATTGCCCCTTAGTGTCAGGGGAATTAGCAGGTTAAATATGTGGGGTTATGGGGATAGTGCCTGGGTGGAATCCTTATCAGTGCAGCCGACCTCCCGACCATCTGACTTATTACTAGTGATTTATTGGTTATTGAACTTGCTGTGAACTTGTTGGGGATGTTCAATTTAAGGGAGGAAATGTAATGGGCTGAATGGCCTCCTTCTGCACTGTGGGGGTTCTATGATTCGATTCCATGATTCTTCAAGCGGTGAACCTTCTAGAACTGAGGTGAGGAGAAATTTCTTCAGCCAGAGAGTGGTGAATGTGTGGAATTCACTTCCACAGAAAGTAGTTGAGGCCAAAACATTGAAGGGATAACCAAGAAGATAGATGAGGGCAGTGCAGTTGATGTTATCTACATGGACTTTAGCAAGACCTTTGACGAAGTACCGCATGATAGGTTGTTGCATAAGGTTAAATCTCACGGGATACAGGGAGAGGTAGTTAATGGATACAAAATTGGCTTGTTGACAGAAGCCACAGGGTGCTTGTAGAAGATTGATCTTCAAACTGGAGGCCTGTGACCAGTGGTGTGCTTCAGGGATCAGTGCTGGGCCCACTGTTATTTGCCATTTATATCAATGATTTGGTTGAGAACATAGGAGGCATGGTTAGTAAGTTTGCAGATGACACCAAGATTGGTGGCATAGTGGACAGTGAAGAAGGTTATCTAGGATTGCAATGGGATCTTGATCAACTGGGCCAGTGGGCTGACGAATGGCAGATGGAGTTTAATTTAGATAAATGCGAGGTGATGCATTTTGGTAGATTGAACCAGGTCAGGACTTACTCAGTTAATGGTAGGGCGTTGGGGAGAGTTACAGAACAAAGAGATCTAGGGGTACAGGTTCATTGCTCCTTGAAAGTGGAGTCATAGGTGGACAGAGTGGTGAAGAAGGCATTCAGCATGCTTGGTTTCATTGGCCAGAACATGAATACAGAAGTTGGGACGTCTTGTTGAAGTTGTACAAAACATTGGTAAGGCCACACTTGGAATACTGTGTACAGTTCTGGTCACCCTATTATAGAAAAGATATTTTTAAACTAGAAAGAGTGCAGAAAAGATTTATTAGGATGCTACCAGGACTTGATGGTTTGAGTTATAAGGAGAGACTGGATAGTCTGGGACTTCTTTCTCTGGAGCATAGAATGCTGATCTTATAGAGGTCTATAAAATAATGAGGGGCATAGATCAGCGAGATAGTCAATATCTTTTCCCAAAGGTGGGGGATTCTAAAACTAGAGGGCATAGGTTTAAGGTGAGAGGGGAGAAATACAAAAGTGTCTAGAGGGGCAAGTTTTTCACACAAAGAATGGTGAGTGTCTGGAACAAGCTGCCAGAGGTAGTAGTAGAGGCGGGTAAAATGTTGTCTTTTAAAAAGCATTGACAGTTACATGGGAAAGATGGGTATAGAGGGATATGGGCTAATGCGGGCAATTGGACTGGTTTAGGGGTTTATACAAAAAGGGCGGCATGGACAAGTTGGGCCGAAGGGCCTGTTTCCATGCTGTAAATCTCTGTGACTCTATGACACCTTAAATGTCTGTTACTGTGCTTTGACTGGCCTTAACCTGATTTCCAAGTTCATTTTAACCAGCTCTGTCTTCATATCCTCATAATTGCTCTTATTTAAGTTTCAAACACTAGCCTTAGGCCCACTCTTCTCTCTTCTAACTGAATGTGAAATCCAAGCATGTTATGATCCAACTATCTAGGGGCTCCATTATTGTGAGATCATGAATTAATCTTGGATTGTTGTATCTGACATTGCTTAGATGTAGTGGTACATGCAATTCTTTCTGATGCCAGAGATATTCATCGAGTCATAAAATCACAACTACACTAGAAGAGGCCATTCAGTCCATTTCGTTTATGCCAGTTCTCTGAATAACAATCCCATTGATCCACTCTATATCCCGAACCCAACTAATTTATTTCCTTCAAGTGGCCATCCAGTTTTATTTTAAGATCATTCAATGTCTCTACTTTCACAAGACTTGACGGCAGTGAGTTTTTAAAATTCATTTGTGGAACATGGTTCTCACTGGCTGGCCAGCATTTATTGCCTATCCCTAGTTACCCTTGAAGGGCAGTTGAAAGTCAACCATATTGCTGTGACTCTGGATTCACATGTAGGCCAGACCGGGTAAGGATGCCAGATTTCCTTCTCTAAAGGACATTAGTGAACCAGATGGGTTTTTGTGACAATCGACAATAGTTTCATGGTCATCAGTAGATGCTAAATTCCAGATATTTTTTATTGAATTCAAATTCCACCATCTGCCGTGGCAGGATTCAAACCCGGGTCCCCAGAACATTAGCTGAGTTTCTAGATTAATAATTGAGCAATAATACCATGAGGCCATCACCTCCCCCTTAAAAGTCCAGGTCTTTGCTGCACAAAAATAATTTCCTTCACAGCCCCCCTTCATCTCTTGCCCAAAATGTTCTAACAGCATTCCTGAATCCACATTCCATGAGTTAATAGGAACAGTTTCTCTTGTCTACCATATCTAAACCTGTCATTATTTTATACACCGCTATCAAATATTCGCTCAACCTTCTTTACTCCTCGTACTTAAATCCCCTCATTCTTGGCACCACTCAGGTAAGTCTCTTCTTTTCAAAGACTCTCAAATCCTTTATAATGTACTTCAGTTGCAGCCTAACCAGAGCTTTATATTGGTTCCATCCCTGGTCTGTACTCAATGCTTCTTTTGATGAAGTCCATGAGGGAAGTGATGGCATAGTGGTATTGTCACTGTGCCAGCAATCCAGAGACCCAGGGTAATGCTCTGGGGACCTGGGCTCGCACACCTCTGTGGCAGATGGTACAATTTGAATTCAGTAAAACATTAGAATTAAAAATCTAATGATGATCATGAAATCATTATCACTTGTCCTAAAAATCCATCTGATTCGCAAATGCACTTTAGGTAAGGAAATCTGCCATCCTCACTTGGTCTGGCCTACATGTGACTCCAGATCTATAGCAATGTGGTTGACTTTAATTGCCCTCTGAAATGTGTCCTCCTCACACTCCAGCTTTGTTTCTTTCATTCACCCCCCCCCCCACCCCCCAAACTTTATTGTCTTCTGTTTGCACTATCCCCTGTGGTCCTCTCCAATGGTGGAGGCAGTGTCTACTGGCCAGTAAGTTATGAAAGTCCCTTGCCGGGTGAAGTTGGATAACTGAACAACATAAATTCCCACCAACGGGGCAGAAGATTTGCCACAGGCACAAGATTCCAGTCTGTTGGAGGTTTCCATAAGCATGCATGAGATGCAAATGGGTACCTGACAAGCTTCAGCAGGAACGTTGAGCCGCCATCAATCCATCATCAGAATTGAGAGAAGAAGATCCCAACCTCATTTCCCAACATTGGGAATCTGATTTTTTACATTTGATTTGATTTGATTTATTGTCATATGTATTAGTATACAGTAAAAAGTATTGTTTTTTGCATGCTATACACCCAAACCGTACCGTTCATACAGAAGGAAAGGAGAGAGTGCAGAGTGTAGTGTTACAGTCATACAAAGAACAAAGAACAGTACAGCACAGGAAACAGGCCCTTCGGCCCTCCAAGCCTGTGCCGCTCCTTGGTCCAACTAAACCAATCGTTTGTATCCCTCCATTCCCAGGCTGCTCATGTGACTATCCAGGTAAGTCTTAAACGATGTCAGCGTGCCTGCCTCCACCACCCTACTTGGCAGCGCATTCCAGTCATAGCTAGGGTATACAAAAAGATCAACTTAGTGCAAGGTAGATCCATTCAAAAGTCTGATGGCAGCAGGGAAGAAGTTGTTCTCGAGTCGGTTGGTACATGACCTCAGACTTTTGCGTCTTTTTCCTGATGGAAGAAGGTGGAAGAGAGTGTGTCCGGGGTGCGTGGGGTCCTTGATTATGCTACATCTTGCCATATCTTCAATCCCTACCATCATGAATCCTACTGTTGGTGGGAGAGGACAATATCACACAGAGAGTATTCTTTGATTATATAAGGTTATGTGAGAAACCTGTCTATAGCATGCAAGAAAACAAGATCCTTGTACTCTGTTATAGAAAAGACATGGATAAACTGGAAAGAGTGCAAAGAAGATTTATAAGAATGCTGCCAGAACGAGTGGGCCTGTGTTATAGGGAGAATGAGGGGTGACCTTATTGAGGTGAATAAAATCATGAGGGAGATAGATAGGATGAAAGCATAGGGTGGGATTCTCCCAAAAAAATTCGAAGGGTCGAATTTCCGTAAAAATATAAGTAAATCCCGTTGCTTTTTTTTCAGAGGGATCTTCAAAATGAAACTCCCACGCTCTGTGCAGGACAGAGTGCACTAGTGTGAACATCATTAAAAATCCGGGGGCAGGGCCTATTCCTGCTGGAAAAGCCAGCAGCATAGCGCTGAGCGAGCCACTGCACATGCATCGATCTGTCCGCGCTGAGATCGGCGCATGCGCAGTAGCCCCGCACTGCCGGCCTCCCGATCACTAGCCAGCTCAATCGCTGGCCAGCCCCGCGACCCTGCATCGCTGTCCCACTGGTCCCCCACCTCCTGATCGCTGGCTTCCTGGACATGTCCAGGTCAGCCTCGACCACCAGCCTCCCTCCCTCTGTCATAGCCGAGTGCAGAATGGCCATGGGACCCCAAACCCCCATCCCCCAGAGGCCCCGCCTCCATTAGGCCCCACTCCCTTGACACAGTCCAATGCCTGGTGGGCAGTGCCAAGTGCCCCCTTGGGCATTGCCACTTTGCCCCTTGGGCAGTGCCAGGGGGCCAGGCTAGTACTGACAAGCTGGCAATGCCCAGAGGACAGTCCCCTTACCTTTGATATCCTGTGGCATCTCCATGGACCTGTGCACTCCAGTGGGATCGGGCCACCAGCTCCCTGCAAGTGGGGAGCTATTGTAAACCCCGCTGGAGTGAAACACTTCAAACATGGGGGGAGAGGCTAGTGGGCCTGGGAACTTCAATGTCAGGCCTGCTATTGATAGGGAAATCCTTTTTTGAATAAATCATACAGCTGCATGCCGATTTTTGGCGTGGAGATGACAGTGCCGGAAATCCGGTGGCCAGAGACTTGATGAGCCCGTGGCTCCCAGCCGGAAACCTGCTACACGGCCTCTGCTTCAGCCTCCCAGCCTACTGCGCTGTTAAAGCAGTGCAGCGGACTGAGAGAATCCCCCCCCCCCCCCCCACACCCCCCCCCCCCCCCCCCCCGCCACCCCACATCGCCTTTTTCCCAGGGAAGGGAAATTGAAAAATAGAGGGCATAGTTTTAAGGTGAAAGTGGAAAGATTTAAAAGGGGCCTGAGGGGCAACTTCTTCACACGGAGGGTGATGTAAACATGGAATGAGCTGCCAGAGAAAATGGTTGAGGCAGATACAATAGCAACATTTAAAAACATTTGGATAAGTACATGAATGGGACAGGATTCGAGGGATATGGGCCAAATGCGGGCAATTTGGACTAGCTGGGAGGGCACCATAATCAGCATAGACCGGGTTGGGCCAAAGGGCCTGTTTCCGTGCTGTGTTGCTTTATGACTCTAAATTGTCACTGTTAGGCCCAAGAGAGATATTTTTTCTTGAGAATTGATTGGAACTGATTACTCTCTTTGACAAGCCCATACCTTCTGTTCCTCATCTGATCAGCTGATGGCTGCTGCCACTATCAAAGAAGCAGCACATATAAGTCCCATTCATGCAGTCACATTAATTTTAATCTTTGGCTTGAATATGATTTATATATCCATTTGTATCTTTCACATATGCTGATTGCTGTCTGGCTAAAGTGCAGTGGATTCATTCATAATAATTAACTTCATTTGAGCTTTTACTGGGCCAATGTTAATTATGCTCTGCTTGTTGGTCCCTTGCAGGGGAAAAAAAACCAAACTATTACAGCCCAACAGTACTTGATGTCAATTTTAAAAATGTGACCACATGGTGTTCAGTGGATGATTTGCATCCTCTCCTCTTTTCAAAATGAAATCATTGTGAAGAAGGTTATTTTTTGCGTGTGCTGTTATTTAAAACAGCAGCACTAGTTTCTGTGAAATAAAGTTCAGTGTTCAGCACAGTAATATTGATGTTTTGATTTGCAAATGGAAACATATGTGATGTAAACAAATAGATCATAAACATATCAAATATCTTATGACTACAGCAGGTAAAATAGACGATTTTTGGTCTTCGATCCAATCTGTCTTCATTATTTATGCAATGTATAATTTGCTGTTTATGGGGCAGAACAGCTTTAAATTATAATTTTAATTTGGCATCAATTATGTTGCTGCAGAAGTTTCAGTAACCTTGGATTGAGTTGGACTGAACATTCAGGAGATTGAGTTTAGTCCACTGGCCCTTTATAAGGTCATGATGTGGAGATGCCGGCGTTGGACTGGGGTAAACACAGTAAGAAGTTTAACAACAGATAAGGCAACATGCGCCAGTTGTCAATTTAACTATTTCAATACTCTAAAATTATTGGACAGCATTGTATTATTGCATCTAATTTCTTGAACAGTTACTCTCGCTGTGCTGAACTACTTTTCAATATATTTTATCCAACAGATTGCCAGCAGTCAATTTTAAGACTGGGGCAGGAACCTAGTTGGATGAACATTGGCCCACCATGGACAAGGATCAGACTGTTCTTCCATGTCCATCCAGACAAAGATCTCCAACTCCCTAAATCAGAACATCCACATTGGATCGAATCTCTCTGTTGGGTTGTGGATTGAACCTACCTGGACTTGGAACCTGCTTCAATGTCCTTCATACCTGACTGGAAGCCAAGCCTATCATTTATGTGCAGGACACCTGTTTTGAACATACTCTGGAGTTAAATCCTACACAAGCTTACACTCGGACTTTCAATTATCCTATCTGCAATCGATCCACCCACCCCGAATGTTCAATCTGATATTTGCGTTTCTTTCCTATCAGTAATCCAGAGTTTGAAAATAACCCCTTACAGAATTTATCTACCACTCATACCAACATTCTTCCCATCTATTTTCATTCAGCATAATTGAATATTGGATCTTATCTACGAACTTTCATTGAAATCTCGGGAGATTTATAAAAAGTCTGAATGCTTTGACATTGCTTTTGTAGTCAAATCGCAATTTTTGAATTTTGGTCTTAACATTTAATTGACAACATTTTGAACAGTCCGATTGCAGACTGGTAGCACTTTTACACCACAGTGCTTAAAATGTTAATGATCAAGATACAATAAGGACAGCACAGTTGACTAGAGGGTGGCATGGTGGCACAGTGATTAGCACTGCTGCCTCACAGTGCCAGGGACCTGGGTTCGAATCTCAGCTTGGGTCACTGTCTTGTGGAGTTTGCACGTTCTCCCCGTGTCTGCATGGGTTTCCTCCGGGTGCTCCAGTTTCCTCCCACAGTCCGAAAAACGAGCTAGTTAGGTACACTGACCATGCTAAATTCTCCCTCAGTGTACCCGAACAGGCACCGGATTGTGGCGACTAGGGGATTTTCACAGTAACTTCATTGCAGTGTTAATTTAAGCCTGCTTGTGACTAATAAATAAATTTTAACTTTAGAACTTTCGGCCTTCTATTAATTCCCAGGCGGCATGGCGACACAGTGGTTAGCACTGCTGCCTCACAGCGCCAGATAACCGGGTTCAATTCCCGGCTTGGGTCACTGTCTGTGTGGAGTCTGCACATTCTCACTGTGTCTGCGTGAGTTTCCTCCAGGTGCTCAGTCCAAAAGATGTGCCGGTTAGGTGCATTGGCTAAATTTTCCATTAGTGTACCTGAACAGAAGCAGCAGTGTGGGCGACGAGGGGATTTTCACAGTAACTTCATTGCAGTGTTAATGTAAGCCGACTTGTGACACTAATAAATAAACTTCAAAACTCAAGAGCACATTTCCATGCTACCCAATGTTCTGCTTTAATAATGTCAGACTTCAACAATATAAATGGACAGATAGATTGCTGCAGGATTTTGAAAAGTAAAAGATTAATTTGAAATTACCTTAAAAAAAGCCTTTCAGCATGGAGATTTAAAATGAGAAATGAATGGTAAAACTGCGAGATACAAAGTGTACTCCATTATTCATTGTCAAAGTCATTGTCAGATCTGTAAACTAGAGGAAAATTTCATCACTATTATTTTAAAATGGGCCAAGCAGAATGCAAAAGCTCATTCCCTTGTTATGTGAGCGGGCAAACGGCAAATCTATTTTTGTTCGTGAAAATTTAACGCAAATTGCAATTTTTAAAAAATCTATGCTAATTAAAACCCATCATTAACAAAATCGCTCAGCCACAAGTAGAGCTATTAACTTGCCAAGACACTTCGACAGTGGTTGCTTTCAAATTTCAAGAAAAACAATATTATTTTTATCAGCTGATACCACCAGACAAAATAGCTGGTGATGCAAAGAGATATGTTCTTGAATGCTAATACATCAGCATTTTGTAGCCTGCAGATATCGAGAATAGTTTGGTACAGGAAGTGATCTTACTCTATTCCTTTCAAGTTTACACAAATGGCAATCTGGCACTGGCCCATGATGTTGAAGGAGTCGGGGGGCAAACATGGGGCAGGAGAGTCTCAGAACAGATGGCGCACCCAGGAAGTCTGAGGGCACAGAGGCCCAGCCTATTTCATTGGCCAGGTCTCATTTGAGTACATTTTTGTTGGTTTCTGTCAGAAGCGTGACAGATCCATTCCCCAGCAATGGGTGGGAGTGGGTACTCAATAGCAGAGTGCTGAATGTTACATGAATACTGCCTGCCAATGTCAGTCCAAGCCTGGATGTTGACTGGTACTTCTTGCTATCTGGCAGAGGTTACTCCATTCTTGGAACAGATCTATTTGTTCCCTCTATGTAGCTTCACCATATTCATGTTTCACTCCATTTTACAGCCTTTGCTGCTCCTGGCACTCAACATTGACCCAAGTTTGGTCTTAAGACTTGATAAAAATGATGGAGTGAGCAACATGCTGGACCTTGTGACAATTTTGTGCTGCTGCGTGGCTTGGTAGCCTAGTTCAGATGACATTGAGTAATTGAAGGCCAGGTTGGGCCATATTGGCAGATACCCTTCCCGTGGTGGGATTTTAATTCATGCTGGTTCAACACATTTTACTCTTACAATGATAGAAATAAGCATTGATGGTGGAAGTCACCATCAAGATCTCTAAACATGATATCCTGCAACAAGAATCACTGGAATACCAAGCAGATCACATTGATACCATTTGGAGGAAAATAATAGTGCTTTTATGCTCCCTCTGGATTCCAATGTCCAAAGGCTTTTTACTTACAAGGATGCTGCTTCAGCATAAACATCAGTCACTTCTTTGTTGGCAAGGAATACTGCAAAAATATGGGAAAAGTAGTATTTGGCAATAGAATGGAATAAAGCTTCTAAGCAATGTTGCCTGCTATAGAGATGTGGCAACGTCATTGGCATCTGTAGTGGTCGCCCAAAGTACATAGAACACACCCGTAGAGGAATTCTCCCTGTGACTTCATGGAGACATTAGAGTGTAAAATCCAAGCGAGCGGGCTGATTTTTAACATGTGAACTTTGAGGATTCATACCTGTTTCAAACAAATTTCACTGAATTGCCAGCCAGTTACTGGCATGGATTGGGTGCGCTGGAACAGATATTGGTGGTGGCACCAACCAGCTTATGTATTTTCTGTGCTGAAAAGCACATGGGTGTGGATCCTTTAAGCCTATCTTTTAAGAAGATTTTTTAGGAAAAAAGATTGGCATAGTTATTTAGAAGTGCAATTCAGAGCTAACAGTGCATGGTGATTATTCTGCAGGAGCTCATTATTCACAATGTATGGGGCTGCATGGTAGCACAATGGTTAGCACAGCTGCCTCACAGCGCCAGGGACACAGGTTCAATTCCACTTCATGTCATTGTCTGTGTGGATTTTGCACATTCTCCCCGTGTCTGCGTGGATTTCCTTAGGGTGCTCTGGTTTCCTCTCACAGTCCAAAGATGTGCAGATTAGGTGGATTGGCCATGCTAAATTGCCCCTTATTGTCAGGGGGATGTGTATGATAAATATGTGGGGTTACGGGATCGGACCTGGGTGGATTGCTGTCAGTGCCTCCATCTGCACTGAAAGAATTCTACGATTTCTGATGCAGTGGATTGAAATTTTACAATCTACCAAAGAACCTAGTGACACTATAGAAAAAGATCATCATACAGTGCCAATAATAATATTTCTCAAAAATGCTGAAATGTTGCTATGCAAGCACTATCCTTTATTATTTCTCTTTCTTAGCCATGGTGGGATTTTAATTCATGCTTCTCAGTTTTGAGTGCAAAGTGGGAACAAAATATTTCAGGGAACAAGACCTGAACACAGATATAGGGATTATTATGTACAACTAACCCATGTTAATATGTTCTGATGCTTACATAAATAAACTGCTGTGGATGCTGGAATCTGAAAAAAACCCAGAAAATGCTGGAAAATCTCAGCAAGTCTGTCAGCATCTGTGGAGAGAGAACAGAGTTAACATTTTGATTCTGAATGGGCTCTGATAAAGGGTCATCCAGACTGAAAACATTTCTGTTTTTGCGTCATATATTTGACATGATTGCGACATGCAGCTACTGCTCAGCTGAATGGCTGCAAATATGAGTAAGGGTTACAAAACCATGTGAGGTTAGCATGAGTTCAAGCTAGACAGTTCTCATTAAGGCAAGCCTGCAAAACTTAAAGGGGAGGTACATTTTGTCTGGAGCAGGTGCTGAAATACATTGAACAGTGGCTTTCATCTGGGAATGGCACAGGAATAAGGTCAGAAGTGGGGATGTTCACTGATGATTGCACAATGTTCAGCACCATTTGCAACTCCTCAGATACTGAAGTAGTCCATGTTCAAATGCAACAAGATCTGGACAATATCCAGGCTTGGGCTGACAAGTGGCAAGTAACATTTGTGCCACACAAATGCCAAGCAATGACCATCACCAATGAGAAACACTCTAACCACCGCCCCTTTTTTTATTCAGTCGTGGGACACGGGCGTCGCTGGCTGGTCAGCATTTATTGCCCATCCCCAGTTGCCCTTGGAGGGCAGTTAAGAGTCAACCCATTGCTGTGGATCTGGAGTCACATGTAGGCCAGACCAGGTAAGGACGGCAGATTTCTTCCCTAAAGGATATTAGTGAAGCAGATGGCTTTTTCCAACAATCGACAATGGTTTCATTGTCATCAGTAGATTCTTAATTCCAGATAGTTTATAGTGAATTCAAATTCCACCACCTGCCATGGTGGGATTCGAACCCGGGTCCCTAGAACATTAGTAAGTTTCTGGATTAATAGTTGAGCGATAATACCACTAGGCCATCACCTCCCCTTGACATTCAATGGTGTAACTATCACTGAATCCTCCACTGTCAACATTCTTGGGGTTACCATTGACCAGAAACTCAACTGGACTCACCACATAAACACAATAGGTACAAGAGCAGGTCAGAGGCTAGGAATACTGCAGCAAGTAACTCACCTCCTGACTCCCCAAAGCCTGTCCATCATCTACAAGGCATAATTCAGAATGGAATACTTCCCACTTGCCTGGATGGGTGCAGCTCCAACAACACTCAAGAAGCTTGACACCATCCAGGACAAAGCAGCCCACTTGATTGGCACCACATCGGCAAACTTCCACTCCCTCCACCACCGACACTCAGTAGTAGCAGTGTGTACTATCTACAAGATGCATTGCAGCAATTCACCAAAGATTCTTAGACAGCATCTTCCAAACCCACGACCACTTCCACCTAGAAGGACAAGGGCAGCTAGAAACACCAAGTTCCCCTCCAAGCCACTCAGCATCCTGACTTGGAAATATATTGCTGTTCCTTGGCAGTTGCCGTATCAAAATGCTGGAATTCCCTCTCTGACGGCATTGTGGACCAACATACAACACGTGGACTGCAGCGATTCAAGATGGCAACTCACCACCACCTTCTCAAGGACAAGAAGGGATGGGTAATAAATGTTGGACAGCCAGTGACGCCCATGTCCCCCGAACGAACTAATAAAAGGAATAGAATGACATGAAAGAGAGCAGGCTCCAAGCTTTTCAAACCCGTCTTACAGGAGATTGATCGGAACATGGAGAGAATTCCAAGCACTATCAACTTTCTGAGAAAAGAAATTCCTCCACATAAATGGGAAACCCCTCACTTTTAAACTGTGTCCCCAACTTCTGAACTCCCCGACAATGGGTAAATCGTCTCAGTATCTACCCTGTCAAGCCCCCTCAGAATCTCAATAAGATCATCTCTCATCCTTCCAAACTCCAACAAGTATAGGCCCAGCATGCTCAACTTTTCCTTATATGACAGAGTGGCACAAAAGACTTATGAGCAAAGTTGCAGCTCATGGAATAAAAACGACAGTAGCAACATGGATACAAAACTGGGTAAGTGATAGCAGAATCTAGGTGTTTTTCTTTCAGACTGGAAGAAGGTTTACATTGGAGTTCCCCAGGAGTTTGTGTGAGGACCCGTGATTTTCTAATATAAGTTAATTACCTAGATTTTGGTGTGCAGGTCCCAATTTTAAAATTTGTGGATGATATACAACTTGGAAGTTCCTCCGGGTGCTCCGGTTTCCTCCCACAGTCCAAAGATGTGCGGATTAAGTTGATTGGCCAGGTTAAAAATTGTCCCTTAGAGTCCTGAGATGTGTAGGTTAGCGGGATTAGCGGGTAATATATGTGGGGGGTGGGGCCTGGGTGGGATTGTGGTCGGTGTAGACTCGATGGGCCGAATGGCCTCCTTCTGCACTGTAGGGTTTCTATGATTTCTATGATTTCTATGGAAGCATTCTGAACTGACAGCAGACTAATGTAGAATTTCAAAATAATGTAGATAAATTGTTGGAATGGGTGGGCAAGTGGAGAATGAACGCATAAAAGTGCAAAATGATTCACTTTGTCAGGAGATAAAGTGTACGATTCTAAAGGGGTGCAGGACAGAGGGACCTGGGTGTATGAATCATTGATGGTGACAGGACAGGATGAGAGTGCAATGAATAAAGCATTCAGTACCCTAGGCTTTATTAATAGAGGAGTATTAAAACAAGGAAGTTATGTTAAACTTGTGTTCAGCTTCAATTAGTGTAATAGGTGTAATAGCAAATGCATTAGTTGTAATTTATCAAAATTCACTGGACTCTGGGGAGGTGCCAGCTGATTGGAAAACAGCTAATGTAACACCACTGTTTAAAAAAGGAGGTAGACAAAAGGCAGGTAACTACAGGCCGGTTAGATTAACATCCGTAGTTGGGAAAATGCTGGAATCTATCATTAAGGAAGAAATAGCAGGACACCTGGAAAAGAATGGTTCAATCAAGCAGACGCAGCATGGATTCATAAAGGGAAAGTCATGTTTGACTAATTTACTGGAATTCTTTGAGGATATAACGAGTGCGGTTGACAGAGGGGAACCGGTGGATGTGGTGTATTTAGATTTCCAGAAGGCATTCGATAAGGTGCCTCACAAAAGGTTGCTGCATAAGATAAAGGTACACGGAGTTGGGGATAAAGTGTTAGCGTGGATTGAGGATTGGCTATCTAACAGAAAGCAGAGAGTCGGAATAAATGGGTGCTTTTCCGGTTGGCAATCAGTGGCTAGTGACGTGCCGCGGGGACCGGTGCTGGGGCCTCAACTATTTACCATATACATAGATGATCTGGAGGGGGGGACCGAGTGTAGGGGAACAATGTTTGCGGATGACACAAAGATGAGTGGGAAAGCAAATTGCGTGGAGGACACAGAGAGTCTGCAGAGAGATTTGGATAGGCTAAGTGAGTGGGCAAGGATCTGGCAGATGGAGCATAACGTTGGTAAGTGTGAGGTTATCCACTTTGGAAGGAATAATAGTAAAATGGACTATTATTTAAACGGTGAAAAATTACAACATGCTACTGTGCAGAGGGACCTGGGGGTCCTTGTGCATGAATCACAAAAACTCAGTTTGCAGGTGCAGCAGGTAATCAAGAAGGCAAATGGAATGTTGGCCTTTATCGTGAGAGGGATGGAGTATAAAAGCAGGGAGGTCATGCTGCAACTGTACAGGATACTGCGGAGGCCACAGCTAGAGTACTGTGTACAATTTTGGTCCCCTTATTTAAGAAAGGATATATTAGCTTTGGAGGGGGTGCAGAGAAGGTTCAGCAGGTTGATTCTGGAGATGAGGGGGTTAGCTTATGAGGAGAGATTGAGTAGACTGGGCCTGTACTCATTGGAGTCTAGAAGGTTGAGGGGAGATCTTATAGAGACATATAAGATAATGAAGGGGCTAGACAGGGTAGAAGCAGCGAGGTTATTTCCACTTACAATGGAAACAAGAACTAGGGGGCATAGCCTCAAAATACGGGGGGGCTAATTTAGAACAGAGTTGAGGAGGAACTTCTTCTCCCAGAGGGTAGTGAATTTTTGGAATTCTCTGCCCAATGAAGCAGTAGAGGCTACCTCGTTAAATGTGTTTCAGTCACAGATAGAGAGCTTTTTAACCATTAAGGGAGTTAAGGGTTATGGGGAGCGGGCGGGTAAGTGGAACTGAACCCACTATCAGATCAGCCATGATCTTATTGAATGGCGGAGCAGGCTTGAGGGGCTAGATGGCTTACTCCTGCTCCTATTTCCTATGTTCTTATGTTCTTATTGCATTCTGCATGATGGGTGGATAGGGTAGTGCATGTGCCAGTGCACCAGGGAGTGAGGCCACATGCAGGTTCTGTTGCAGGGGGGTCTGGTGAGGAATTTGATGGGGTGGGAAGAGGCTGATGGGTATGCACTCAGAAATGTTTGGTGCATTGACAGGCCTGCCAGAAAGCCTGCAGTCACTCTCTGGAACCTGGTACCAACTTGGTGTATGGTCTTGTGCAGAGCTTGGCATATCCCTTCCAGCATGAAAGTGGTGACCAACTCGGTGAGAACACTTGCAGACCCAGTCACGATGCACTGCCTGATGGTCAATGTCACAGCTTCCACTGTGGCACAAGTTGCAGTCACCCAACACCCTGTTGGTGCAGTGGAAGCTTACAATCACCTGCTGCTGTGCAAACACAGCTTGCTTCCATTCAGACTCAAATAGTCAGCATGGTTTTGTGAGAGGGAGGTCATGCCTCACTAACCTGGTGGTGTTTTTTGAAGAAGTGACCAAAATGGTTGACGAAGGAAGGGCCGTGGATGTTGTCTATATGGACTTTAGTAAAGCGTTTGACAAAGTCCCTCATGGTAGGCTAGTGAAAAAGGTTGGATCCCATGGGATAAAGGGGGAGGTGGCTAGATGGGTGGAGAACTGGCTTGGTCATAGAAGACAGAGGGTGGTAGTGGAAGGGTCTTCTTCCGGCTGGAGGCCTGTGACTAGTGGTGTACCGCAGGGCTCTGTATTGGGACCTCTGCTGTTTGTGATTTATATAAATGATCTGGAAGAAGGAGTAACTGGGGTGATCAGTAAGTTTGCGGACGACACAAAACTGGCAGGACTTGCAGATAGTGAGGAACATTGTCAGAGGCTACAGAAGGATATAGATAGGCTGGAAATTTGGGCAAGGAAATGGCAGATGGAGTTCAATCCTGATAAATGCGAAGTGATGCATTTTGGTGGGAATAATGTAGGGAGGAGCTACACGATAAATGGAAGAACCATAAAGGGTGTAGAGACGCAGAGGGACCTGGGTGTGCAAGTCCACAGATCTTTGAAGGTGACGTCACAGGTGGAGAAGGTGGTGAAGAAGGCATATGGCATGCTTGCCTTTATAGGACGGGGCATAGAGTATAAAAGTTGGGGTCTGATGTTGCAGATGTATAGAACGTTGGTTCGGCCGCATTTGGAATACTGCGTCCAGTTCTGGTCGCCACACTACCAGAAAGACGTGGAGGCTTTGGAGAGAGTACAGAGGAGGTTTACCAGGATGTTGCCTGGTATGGAGGGGCTTGGTTATGAGGAGAGATTGGGGAAACTGGGGTTGTTCTCCTTGGAAAGACGGAGGATGAGGGGAGACTTAATAGAGGTGTATAAAATTATGAAAGGCATAGATAGGGTGAACGGTGGGAAGCTTTTCCCCGGGTCGGTGGTGACGTTCACGAGGGGTCATAGGTTCAAGGTGAAGGGGGGGAGGTTTAACACAGATATCAGAAGGACATATTTCACACAGAGGGTCGTGGGGGCCTGGAATGTGTTGCCGGGCAAGGTGGTGGAGGCGGACACACTGGGAACGTTTAAGACTTATCTAGACAGCTATATGAACGGAGTGGGAATGGAGGGATACAAAAGAGTGGTCTAGTCTGGACCAGGGAGCGGCGCGGGCTAATTGTTCCTTGTTTCTCGTTTCAAGGCTTCATTCTATGATCATCTTGCTGGTGCCAGTACAGAGCGAGACTGCGGATAGTTGGGAACCTGTCTCGGGGGCAGGGAATTCATATGGTGTTCGTGGAAGTGGAAATGACTAGGGTTGGGAAGCATTTCCCGATCAGGACCATTGTGATCTCCTGGACTCGTTTCGATCGCCTCAGGGGGTCGGAGAGGAATTTCCCAGATTTTATTTCCCCATATTGGCCCTGGGGTTTTTCACTCTGGGTTTTCGCCTCTCCCTGGAGATCACATGGTCTGGAATGGGGGGGTGGGGGGTGAGTTAATAGGTTGTAATGAACAAAGCATCGTAGCTGTGAGGGACAGCTCGGTGGATAGGATTTTGGTATGTAGATAGGCTGGAAAATTGGGCGGGGATCCTGGATTCAGGATTCAATCCTGGACCGGGGAGCGGCGCGGGCTTGGAGGGCCGAAGGGCCTGTTCCTGTGCTGTATTGTTCTTTGTTCTTTGTTCTTTGTACCACCATCATGGTTGTGATTACCAGTTTTGAAAGGGACTTGCAAAGTCTCACAGCAATCCTCCAAACTCTTCTCCAGCAAATTCCTAGGATTGCTAAGGCACCCCGAAGGAAAGTGGCATTGGATTCGATATATTAACCTGTCGTCCAATCTCAGGATGATATAATTCACCCTCCCACAGGGTCACTCTGTCAGTCTCCTTGCTGCAGCCTGTCAGCCAGCCAGCCCACACTGCTGCTGTCCATGCTGACATGGTGAAGTCCGAAGCCAGGCCTGCTAGGCCCAGAGCTGCTTGATATGGGTAGGGAGGGGGTTGGTAGCCCTCAAGGCCATCTGAGGTTCCTGTCAATGAAAGTTGGCAGCCCTACTATCAGCCATCCTGCAGTCATTTGGGTAGCATTGAGTAGTAGCATTAGGACAGGCAAAGGTACCCAGATGACAGGTGCTAAGGGAATGCACAAGAGTGATTAGCAAACTGCTTAAAATGGAAAATGGATGGCAATTTGGTAAAGTTTGTTTTGAGGTAGCTTTTATTTTCAGCAATGTGCCCAAGATGGTGCTGCCAAGGTAATAGAGGGAAGGTAAGGTGCAGCTCTATTGCTGAATAGGAATTTGGGGTTGTGTTCACTGGTACCATAACCAGATTAACAAATCATGAATAGCGAGGCCATTCTGAGGAGTCGGTAGTTGCCCTGGGTACACATTCCTGCCATCTTCACGAGGTGCATGTGCTCTGAAGCTCCTTAGATACTGCGGCTGCTAGAAACCTGATCCAAGATGTGCGGTCTCACTCTCCACCTTTCCAGAGTGAATGAGGTTGTCGAATCTTATTCAACAATGGATCCATGATCGCTGTCCCACTTCTGCCCCTCATGGGCTCCAACATCAAATTAACATCCCCATTAATGAAATGATGGGCAGCCAGGCCCCAGGTGCTAATCCACTGGTTACTTTCAGTCACCTCATCTCTCCTTGGATCAGTGGAAACTTTTGGCATGATCCACATTTCTTTCCTTCAGGGCAGCCAGCAGCCTCAGTAATGGCTGCCACTGGGAGTCTAAATGAATTCTGCACTCGATCTGCCATACCTCCCTCCATTCCTGCTGGTTCTAGTTTGACAGGAAGCCCATCACCATACCAAGTGAAGACTTCCCCATCTGAAAATTGGGACTTGAATTCCCCCTCCCCCTCATCCCAAACCACCCTGGAGGCAGGTTTCTGACACAATAACAGATTCAGCTCTGACCTCACATTATGTGGTGAAAATGGAGCTCCAGTTTTGCGCTGGTTGGGGAATGTAGAACATGGGGTCAAAATCCCAGAATAAGGGGTCAGGCATTTAGGACTGAGATGAGGGGAAATGTGTTCACTCAAAGGACTGTGAAACTTTGGAGTTCTCTATCCCAGAGAGTTGAGGATCATGAATCACTAAGTTTATTTAATAGAAATCAACAGATTTTTTTTCTCTCACCCGTAGGAAATCAAAGGATATATGGGAATAGGGTGGGAAGGTGTCATCAGTCTCATGGAATGGCAAACCAGGTTCAAAGGAATGAATGTTCTACTCCTGGCCCTATTTCTAAAGCTCTCATGTTCCTTCTGCTCTTCCTCCTTCTCCTCAGTAGCTCAATGGTGTCAGGGGCTATCCCCTCCAGATTGTAAAGTAGTATAAGATTATAACATTCTGGTTCGGGACTCACGGATTAGTCAGTTGCGAATTCACCAGTGTTTAAAGGTAGTTGATTAAGTTTATTAAGAACCAACAGTTTGGATACGATGCTTCAGTTAAACAAATAGGGAAAGCATATGACCCATGAGAGGTGAGAACAGCTTATTGGCCCCAGAGGACAAACAGACAGATGGCGCAGAGCGAGCGTTGTTGATCTCTGTAGCTTGTGGAATGTCACCGTCTGCTCTCCAGTCAGTTTTCAGAAATTCTTTGCCCCGGTTTTCACCCACATTTCCATCTGAAGAAGGTGGCTGCATGCCAAGGACTGCCCCTTGCCTCTGAGCTCATATTAATAGACTTTATTCCTCAGGGCTGATAGTTTACCCCATGTCAATCACACGTTTCAGCCCTTTCAACCGATGAACTAGACAGGTACCCACGGTTTTGGGCAGATGTGGGGGCACCTCCGCCTTGTCCATTACTTTAGCTGAGGTCACCTTTTAGCTTATTTGATGCTGGCCGATATTTGTTAACTCCTGCCAGACACTGGTATAGCTAATAGGGTGCAAAAGATATTCCTGTTGACTTAAGAATGTCAACATAGAAGTCTGAACCAGGAGACCTTGGCATTTTTAGGGACCTTTTATGTGTATTCCAGAGGGAGAAGAGAGACAAGCCTCAAGCTATACCTACTAACTACATAAAAATATAATACAAATCTGAAAAGTACCATTTCTTACAATTCCCCCCTTTTGAGAATGAGATAGTGGCCGGAACTTGACAGGCATGCCCGCTCTGGAATCAGGGCGGGTGAGACTCGCAGAACGGCATTCTCCGTTGGCCTCGGGCAGGATCTGACCAGTCTCGGGCGGGCGAGGCGGTAAATTCCAGCAATTGGCTTCTCACAGCTAATTTCTGGCTAATCTAACTCCTTCTCAGCTACAAACTCATTTCTTTTTTTTTGATAACATATATTGATAACATAGCAGAATTACATGATTACTATTGACTTGGATTGACACTTCCCATCTGCAGATCACTCACTCAATGATATTCAGTTATTCTGTTGCAAGAGTGCTGTTAATTTCTGGATTATCAACAAAAAAGTACATACAATTAAAACAACAGATTAAACATGGAGTTAAAAGATTCTCCAGCTCTCCTTTCATCTGTAAGCATCTTATGGATAATTGTGGATAATGTTAAGTCCTATTTCTCCCTCGCCTAACCAAAAATCCATTTTACTTTTACTCTGACCATTACCACCGTGATTATCTACAATTCGGTTTGTATATGAAATATGTGTCTGTGCCTTGGTGATTTTTTTTCATTTCACAGGCTGCATTAACCATTTCATGTCACGCTGTTTGTCAAAGAGCTAAGCATGTCTGGGACGTGTTCTTCACCATGCACGCCTGCATGTTAGTTACTTCACATGTAACGAATCACATCTGCTGACACATCCGAATCTCAATCTGATACAAGCCTTCTTGACTTTCCGGTAATCGTCAAAAGGAATCATGGCGATGTCTATCCTGAGATCTTTGCTTAGTTTCCCCTTCACAGTCCCAATGTCTTGAACAGTGGTCAGACTATCAAATGCAGTTTTCTTAAAAAGTTCATAGACAAGGACATGGGCACCTCCAAGAGAAAGCTATAAACTTACTAGATTCATAGATTCAGCCCGTCGAGTCTGCACCAACTCTCTGACAAAGTATCTTACTCAGGCTCTCTCCCCTGCCCTATCCCTGTAATCCCATACATTTACCATGGCTAACCCCATCTAACCTACACATCTTGGGACACATTAAAAGCAATTTTATATGTCCAATCCACTTAACCTGCGCATCTTTTGACTGTGGGAGGAAATTGGAGCACCCGGAGGAAACCCAGGCAGACAGGGGGAGAAAGCTCAAACTCCACAGTGGCCCAAGGCTGGAATTGATCCCAGGTCCAAGGAGCTGTGAGGCAGCAGTGCAAACCACTATGCCACGTGCCACTAGTCTCATCTACTTTTACCTTTCACTAGAATATGCATCTACATCAGACTGATATATTCCATTGAACTACATCATGGTGAGTTATTCCCATAATTCTATCTCCTGCCCTCTAACACTTCCTCATACAAGTTTAGAGTTTTTAAAAATTCATTCATGGGACAAGGGCGTCACTGGCTGGCCAGCATTTATTGCCTATCCCTAGTTGCCCTTGAGAAGGAGCTGGTGAGCTGCCTTCTTGAATCACGATGTGGAGATGCCGGCGTTGGACTGGGGTGAACACAGTAAGAGTTTTAACAACACCAGGTTAAAGTCCAAAACGTTTATTTGGTAGCAAATAACATAAGCTTTCGGAGCGCTGCTCCTTCGCTGCCCCTTGACGAAGGAGCAGCGCTCCGAAAGCTTATGTTATTTGCTACCAAATAAACCTGTTGGACTTTAACCTGATGTTGTTAAAACTCTTACTGTATTCTTGAATCACTGCAGTCCATGTTCTATGGGTTGACCCACAATGCTGTTAGGAAGGGAATTCCAGGATTTTGACCCAGTAACTGCAAAGGAATGGTGATGTATTTCCAAGTCAAGATGGTGAGTGGCTTGGAGGGGAACTTGCAGGTAGTGGTGTTCTCATGTATCTGCTGCCCTTGTCCTTCTAGATGGAAGTGCTCGTGGGTTTGAAAGGTGCTGCCTAAGGATCTTTGGTGAATTGCTGCAGTGTATCTTGTAGATAGTACACACTGCTGCTACTGAGCGTCGGTGGTGGAGAGATTGAATGTTTGTAGATGTGGTGCCAATCAAGCGGGCTGCTTTGTCCTGGATGGTGTCAAGCTTCTTGAGTGTTGTTGGAGCTGCACCCATCCAGGTAAGTGGAGAGTATTCCATCACACTCCTGACTTGTGCCTTGTAGATAGTGGATAGGCTTTGGGGAGTCAGGAGGTGAGTTACTCACCGCAATATTCCTAGCCTCTGACCTGCTCGTGTAGCCACTGTTTTTATGTGATGAGTCCAGTTGAGTTTCTGGTTAATGGTAACCCCAAGGATGTTGACAGTGGGGATTCAGTGATGGTCACACCATTGAATGTCAAGAGGCGGTGGTTAGAGTGTCTCTTTTGGTGATGGTCATTGCCTGGCATTTGTGTGGCACGAATGTTACTTACCACTTGTCAGCCCAAACCTGGATATTGTCCAGATCTTGTTGCATTTGATCATGGACTGATTCAGCATCTGAGGAGTCGCGAATGGCACTGAACATTGTGCAATCATCGGCGAACATCCCCGCTTCTGACTTTATGATGGAGGGAACGTTATTCATGAAGCAGCTGAAGATTGTAATGGTTACCATTCTATCTCAATCGTCAGCCCTGGAGAAACTTTAATCTCCAATTAAGTATTCTTATTTTGGCCCATAACATCCAGGCTCTGGGCCATTGTAACTGGGGAATACATTAAAATTGTGTTGGGGAAGCCCCCCAGACCCAGAAGGCCCAATCTACAAATTGCACAGTAATTGCCAGGGAAGTTCAAATTTCGGGTTGGCAAGTGCTCTTTCCTGAGAAGTATCCAAAGTATGATTTATTGTTGGTACCATAGAAAGAGGCTTCCTTACCTCCAAAACTGCAGCCCTTGACTGAAGGCCCTGACCTACCCCCTCACTGACCACCTCACACCCAGCCACTGACCACCCGAAGCCCCCTGACCTACCCCCTCACTGACCACACCCCCAACCAACTGACCCCCATTCTCCCTTGACCACTCGAAGCCCCTGACCCCTGACATATCACCCTCACTGATCAACCGCCTGACCCCCACTTCCCCCATGGACCACCCAAAGCCCCCCGACCTACCCCCTCACTGACCACACCCCAACCAACTGACCCCCACTCTCCCCTGACCACTCAAAGCCCCTGACCTACCACCCTCACTGATCAATCCCCTGACCACCTGATCCCCATTTCCCCCACTGACCACCCAAAGCCCCCTGACCTACCCCTTCACTGACCACACTTCAACCAACTGACCCCCACTTTCTCCTGACCACCCGAAGCCTTCTGACCTAACATCTTAACTGACCAATCCCCCCCACTGACTATATGATTCCACTCAATCGACTTAACCGTCAACAACTGACTGACCCCCTGAATGACCATTTAATGCCCCCCAATGATCATCTGACGAGGTAGTACGAATAAAAGAAAGTGTGGCTTCCTTATCTCCAATCTGCAGCCCTCAACTGAAGGCCTCAGGAGCATGCTGCCTTACACGATTCTCAGTTGGCCTGAATCAGAAGTTCGGGTGAGAAATGGTTGGCTGGATTTCGAGGTTGGAAACTAAGGGCGGAATTTTTCTGTCCCGGCGGGTGGGACAGGACCATGCAAAAGTCCATTGACCTCAGGTGGAATTTTCCCGTCTTGGGGCGAGCACTCCCGCCTCAGAAGCAGGGTGGCAACTCTGACTCTGAATGCCGTTCCATGGAAGATCAGACTCATTATCATGAAAGCAGAAATCAAACATTCCCACATGGTTCAGTTATTAACACATTTCGCTTCTTTGATCTTCACTTTGACACGCTATCAAGTATGTGATTTTTTTTCCATTTCAGAATTATCCTAAATTCATAAAACAGTATTGTTGGACTGACAGGCATTGTCCATGTTCCGTTTATTTCCCTCAAAAGAAACATTGGGTGGAATTCCTCCAAAAGATTTCCAAGTGTTGTCCATGGCGGAAAAAGTGGTGCGATTCCTATTGTGTGGGTCAGCGTGATCCAGATCACAAACCACCCACACTTAGACATTTTTTGGAGCTTGGTGTGATTTCCACTGGGAAAAAGATGGGTAGGATGTAAAGATACTGGCACCATTAAGAAGGGTGCAATGTTCACCAGAAAACCTACAGACACCCCCTCTACTCATTGAGAAAGATTCCACCCAACTTGCTGGCATCAGGCATACCCCCCAACCAATCATTGCTACCAGTGCCCCCCTCAGGTGAGCAAAAGCATACCAAGGGGTTGCAAAAAGCCCCCTCTCCGTCAGCCCCCCCCAAGCCCCTCCCCTCATGACTCTCTTCATCCTCCAACCCATCCCCCCCCACTATCACTCCCACACCAAGCCTCCCTTTCCAGGTGCCTCCTCATGTCCCTGCTTCAGGTGCTGTCTCTTGGCAGTGCCAGGGAGCCAGGGAGCCATGCCAGGGATTGCCCAATCATGTCCCTGACCACCCAGGGCTTCCAATGACCTTTGAACCTCCTGCCGTGGTCATCATGCCTGCTCTTCGATTGTGGAGATAGTCATTCCCGCTGGGAGTGAACCAGATTATGTTGCTGGCCTGGGGGAGGGGAGAATCTCAAAATGAGTTATTCCCAGCATAAATTGCTTTTGCCCCCTTTCGCGAGAGCCTCCAGCCATGGCACAATTTGCGTCTGTGTGTGCGGGGCCAGAGAATTGCTCTCTTTAGCTTTTGACATTGAGGAATCCCCGAGACTGTTCATCCATTAGCTTTTATTTTGAAAATTAAAATTTGATTATCCCCTTAAACCTCAGGTAAATTTCCATCTGAATGCTTGAAATAGAAACTCAATTTATTTTATCAATTCCAATTTCACAAACAATTATACTTAGGCTTGATGGTTTTAGCTGGTGATTTTGCATCAAAGGTGCTTGCTGGCTTGCTTATCACTTATCAGTCCAAGCTTGCATGTTGTCCAATCTTGTTGCATGTGGACACTGGTTGCTTCAATATCTGAGGAGTTGTGAATCACATCGAATATTGTGCAATTTACAGTGAACATCCCTACTTCTAATCTTATAGAAGAGGAAAGGTCTTTGATGAAGCAACTGAAGATGACTGGGGCTAGGAACCTCTGCAGTGATGCACTGAGGCTGTTATGATTGGCCTCAAACAACTAGAACAATATCATTTGTGCATAGAATGACTACAGTCGTGGAAGAGTTTTCCCCCTATTTCAGATTGACTTCAGTTTTGCTAAGGTTCCTTGATGGTCAAATGCTACTTTGATGTCAAGGGCAGTCACTCTTAACTTAGCTCTAGAATTCAGCTCTTTAGTCCATTTTTGGAACAAGACTGTAATGAGGTCTGCAGCTGAATGACCCTGGCAGAACCCAAAATGAGTATCAGTGACCAGGTTATTATGGAGGTTGTGCCACTTCATAACATTGTCAACAACATCTTCCATCACCTGGCTGATGATTAAAAGTAGACTGATGGGTTGGCAATAACCAGATTGGATTTGTCCTGATTTTAGTGGACAGCGGGTACCTGGGACATTTGGGTGAATGCCAGTGTTCCTGCTGTAATGGAACCTTGTCCAGGTGTGCAGCAAGTTCTCGAGTACAGGTCCTCAGTATTACAGCTTGGATGTCACAAGGGCTTATAGGCCTTCCCTGCATTAAGTGTCTTCGTGCTATCATTTCTTGCTCTCAAATTGCCTGCAGACTGTCAAGTATGATGCTAGGGACCTCTGGAGGAGGCAGAGGTCAATCATCCACTCACCATTTCTGGTTGAAAATTGTTGCAAATGTTTCATCCTTGTACTTTCCATTAAAGTCTTGGGCTTCCCAAATATTGAGGAGGGAATATGTCTTACAGCTTTTTCCTTGGGTTGGTGGTTTGACCATTCAGAAGCTTCTTCATGCAGGATCCTTCCAGACTGCACGAGCAATGTCTCCAACACTTTGCAGTTCCCTATGTACAAGAGGGTGTAGTACATTTCCTAGGTGCCAACCTGGTGAAACTACAACATAGGACTACAGCCAACGAAACAGAAGCTCTGCAATCCTGCCAGTCAGAAATTGTTAAATACTACCAGGTTATTGTGCTGAGCATCAGGGGACACGCTCACCTGGCTAAGAATTTCTCTTGTTGTCATATGGCTTTGATTTGATTGCTATGGAAAATGCTCCTGGAAAAAGCATGGCAGTCCAGGAATAGGATAAGTCTGTAACCTCCATTGTTACTATGTTCCTGCCAAAGATGGAGTTAGAACTCTCCCCAAGCAGAACAAGCACAATCTATTGCTGAAGTGCCATCACGGTCCACTTGCTGATACCTTTCAGCTCCACAATGGTTACATCTTTTCCTTTTGTTCCTAATGCAATATTATGGCCCTGAACTCCTCCAAGTGGCAATCGTTATCAGATTGCTGCTTTATGCCCAATTTCTTACCCTGATTGTTTTTTCGATCCCGTCTTGCCCGACTTTCTGACTCAGGCCAGACAAGATGCAGGCAGTGCAGTGTGTCCCTGGACACAGCATCAAAGTGTAGCTGAGCTGAAGTGAAGGTCGCTCCCTTTTTAGGGCTCTATTTGCTGTAAACCAGGAAATCTAAAGGTCTTGTTGAAATTTAAATATCCTTGAGAGACCAGCGTAAAAGTAAGTTTCCCCGATGCATGGGAAGGGGTGGTGGGGGTGGCGGTGGCGGGGGGGGGGGGGGGGGGGGTGCGGGTTGGAGGGGGGGAATTGGAGGTTTTGCGAGTATTGGAGAATGGGATTGGTTAGAAAAATGGGATTAATTAGAGATGGGAGGGAAGTGATCAGAGATCAGGGGTGTCAGAGATCAAGGGTGTTGGAGGTCGGGGTTGTTGGAGGTCAGAGTTGTTGGACATCAGGGGTTCAGTGGTCAAGGGGTCAGGAGAAAGGTCGGAGGTTGAGGTGAAGTTTGTTGGAGTCAGGGAAAGGTCGGAGGACAGAGGGAGTGACCTGAGGTTGTGGGGATCGGATTTGGGGTGGGGTGGGCGGGTTGGATTTGTTTGGGCTGAGGGAGGGTGGGAAGGGGATCAGTCCTTAGTCAGTCCTTGGTCAGTTCAGTCCTTGTCAGTCCAAGGACCAATTAGTCCTTGGTCAGTTCAGTTTGGGTCAGGATGTTGAGGGTGTGGAGAGGGTCTCTGGCCTTGGATTGAGTATGGTCAGGCCTTACGTCCTGTCGGGAAGGGCCTCGTGATTTGATAATGGGGGGAAGTGTTGGGCCTTGGGTGAAGTCAAGTCGGGCCTTCAAGATGAGGCGGGGTAAGGGGGGGGGGGTGCGGCAGTGGGAGGGTGAATATTAGTCCTTGCAGCTTGGGGTGGAGCAGAAGCCCCCATGTGCTGTGCGGGACCGGGTGCTAATGGGGTGCGGGGGGAGTCTCCAAGGGTTCAGATTTGTGGAGGGAGATTCATGGGGGTTCTGTCTGAGTCTGTGTAATAGTTACCCAGAAACTAGAAGTGATTTTAATCCTTCTAATTTTTTTCTGGTCAGCTATTGGTGTAACCCTGTTGGAACCATCCGAAGTTTGGGATACTAATTGCATTTCTGGATGGTTTCCAATGCAGGGCAATTGCCCAAAGGAAATTTGCACCCTGGGCAATTGCCGTGCAAACCTTAGTTGGGAACATCTGAAGGCAATTCCCGAGCCTATCTTTGCCCCAATCCCACACTGGAGAGCTTGCAAGTTATGACTCAATGTGACAAATGTTTCAATATTGTGTATAAAACCTATGACATTAATCAGTGAGCGCTTATTCCTGAAGGGGCAGCATGGTGGCACAGTGGTTAGCATTGCTGCCTCACAGTGCCATTGACCCAGGTTCAATTCCAGCTTCAGGTAACTGTCTGTGTGGAAGTTGCATGTTCTTCCCATGTCTTCGTGGGTTTCCTCCGGGTGCTCCTGTTTCCTCCCATAGTTCAAAGATGCGCAGGTTAGGTTGATTGGCTATGCTAAATTGACCCTAGTGTCACAGGATTAGCAGGGTAAATATGTGGGATTATCAGAATAGGGCCTGGGTGGGATTGTGGTCAGTGCAGACTTGATGGGCCGAATAGCCTCCTTTTGCACCGAAAGGATTCTATAATTCTATGATTCATCCCGCTCCATTGGTTCATTACACAATTCAACTAGGTCTATGTGCTGCTACTTTATAGTCTTAACGGGCTTGACTGAAACATAAGTTGTGCATTTTGGAAAATTAGAGTATTATATATGAGGTAGTCTTAATTGGTATTTAACAAGGGATGAATGAGTGAAGAATCTCTTAAGTGTGGACTGTGCATTACTAATAATGAATGGACCTGTGGCAGGAGAGGAATTTCAAATCAAGTGTTAATGAGGACACTTGAAATTTCTATCCCAAGACACCCATTTTGTTGTGTGCTAAACATAATGGCCCAGACTTTGCAGTCAAAGTAATGGTGGAGCTATCAGTGTTCAGCACTATTAAAGAGTAAATTGGACTTAAAGGAAAGATAAAGAGAAAAAAAAAGCAAAGCTTGTGACAGACCCTGAGTTCTCAATCTGCAGAAAACTAAGAGGAGTATAATAAGTGTAGTGGTGAATTAAAAAGGAAATTTGAAAAGCAAAGGGAGGACGTTAAAACTACTGGCAAATAAAACCAAGGAAAAACCAATTCATCTTAATAGATACATAAAGAACTGGAAGAAAAGTAAAGATCAGGCCTATTAGAGACAATATGGGTGACCTGTGCATGGTGGCAGAGCTCATTGGTATGGTCCTTAGTGAATGGTTTGTGTCTGTTTTCACAAAACAGAGGGTTGTTGCAGATATTGCAATAAGGGAGAAGGATGTTAAATATCAGATGAAATTAATGCAGTGAGAAAGGAAGTCTTAAGGGATTTAACATCTTTAAAAGTGGATTAATCCCTGGCTCAGAAGAAATCAATCATAAACTATTAAGGGACGCAAGCAAAGGTTCTGACCAGCCACTCCTTTCTGGCTATAGGTTTGATGGCGGAGGACTGTAGGATGGCTAGTGTTGCACCATTGTTTCAAAAGGGGTAAAGGTATAGACTGAGTCCGTACGAGACACAGTCTTACAATACAGTCAGCCTTCCAGGACAGTCAGTCTTGCAGAATGTGCAACCTAGCCAGTCAGTTGATGATTGTGAAAATGTTCTGAGGGACAGGATAAATCTTCACTTACAAAAATACAATTAATCAAAGATAGTCAGCATAGATTGAGAAGATAACAAGGAGGATCAATGAAGATAGTTCAATATGGTCCATCGGGATTTTAGCAAGACTTTTGATAAGTTCCACGTGGGACTTGTCATGAAAGTAAAAGCTGATAAGTCCAAGGCAAAGTGTTTTCCAATTCTCTTCCCACACCTAGTGGTGCACTAAGACAGAGTTTTGTCTGTTTCCATGCCTAGTAATTCCTGGAACATGTCTCTAGTCTGTCACCAGGGGCTTATGGCTTGAGGGACGCCACTCCATGTCAAGCGTCGCTGACCAGGAGTCTCTCCCCCTTTCGCCACCAGTCACTGGCGTTATCGGAATGATTTACAGGTTGACAACTTAGCCTTTTTGGCCCCGTTATCAACACACCTTCCTTGGCCATCAAGTTCTGGGCTGGAGCTGGAACTTCTGGCTCAGAGGCAGGTACACTACCCACTGTGCCACAAGACCTCCTTCAAAGCAAAGTAGCAAGTTGGATCTAAAATTGGCTCAGAGGCAAAAAGGCAAGGGGGGAATGGTTGATGGAAGTGACTGGAAGTCTGTTTCCAGTGGGCAAGACTCATTTGTGGATCACTTGGTTTTGTGGTATATATCAATGATTTGGACTTGAATATTGGAGGGTGTGATTAAGAAGTTTTCAGTCAGTACTAATACTGGCCGTGAAGTTGATAATGAAAAAGAAAGCTACAGATAGCAAAAAGACATCCATGGACTAGTCAGGTGAGTGGAACAGTGGCACATTGCGTTCAATCTGAAGAAATATAAGTTAACACATTTGGCAAGAGTTAAGAGAGGGGAATACACAATAAATGGTTGGTGACTGAGAGGTGGAGGAACAGAATGACCATGGATGGAATCCATGTCCACAAATCCCTGTCAGTGGCTGGACAGAAAAGATGGCCAAGAAAATCTTTATCAGCCAAGGCATAGAATATAAGATCTGGGAGGAGTGCTGGAACAGTATGAAATATTAATTAGACCACTACTGGAGTACTGTGTGCAGTTCTGGTCACAGAAAGATGTGATTGCACTCAAGGAGGTGCAGTGCAGATTTTCAAGGATTATTACCTAGAATTTTAGTTATGATAAAAGATTAGAGTTGGGATTGTTTTCTTTAGAACAATGGAGGCTGATGGGATACATCAATGATTTGGAAGAAGGATCTGAAGGCACTGCTGCTAAGTTTGCAGATGATACAAAGATATGTAGAGGGACAGGTAGTAATGAGGAAGCGGGGGAGCTGCAGAAGGACAGGTTAGGAGAGTGGGCAAAGAAGTGACAGAAGGAATACAATGTGGAAAAGTGTGAGCTTACGCACTTTGGAAGGAGGAATGGAGGCATAGACTATTTTCTAAATGGGAAAATGCTTAGGAAATCAGAAACACAAAGGGACTTGTGAGTCCTTGTTCAAGATTCTCTTAAGGTTAATGTGCAAGTTCAGTTGGCAGTTAGGAAGGCAAATGCAATGTTAGCATTCATGTTGAGAGGGTTAGAATACAAGAGCAGGGATGTACTTCTGAGGTTGTATAAAGCTCTGGTCTGACCCCATTTGGAGTACTGTGAACAGTTTTGGACCCCATATCTAAGGAAGGATGTGCTGGCCTTGGAAAAGGTCCAGAGGAGGTCCACAAGTATGATCCCTGGACTGAAGAGCTTGTCATATGAGGAACGGTTGAGGACTCTGGGTGTGTACTCATTGGAGTTTAGAAGGATGAGGGGGATCTTATTAAAATTTATAGGATACTGCGAGGCCTGGATAGAGTGGACATGGAGAGGATGTTTCCACTAGTAGGAAAAACTAGAACCAGAGGGCACAACCTAGGTTAAAGGGACGATCCTTTAAAACAGAGATGAGGAAGAATTTCTTCAGCCAGAAAGTGGAGAATCTAAAGTAAAAGTAAAATTTATTTATTAGTCACAAGTGAGGCTTACATTAACACTGCAATGAAGTTACTATGAAATTCCCCTAGTTGCCATACTCCGGCGCCTGTTTGGGTCAATGCACCTAACCAGCGTGTCTTTCAGACTGTGGGAGGAAACCCACGCAGACATGGGGAGAACATGCAAACTCCACACAGAGGTCCCTGGCGCTGTGAAGCAGCAGTGCTAACCACTGTGCCACCATAATCTGTGGAACTCTTTGCCACAGAAGGCTGTGGAGGGCAAGACAGGGATAGATAGGTTCTTGATTAATAAGGGGATCGGGGTTGTGGGGAAAAGGCAGGAGAATGGGGATGAGAAAAATACCAGCCATGATTAAATGGCGGAGCAGACTTGATGGGCCGAGTGGCCTAATTCTGCTCCTACGTCTTATGGCCTTATGGAGACATAATTGAAGCATATAAAATAATGAGGGGTCCAGATAGAGTGGATAGGAAGGTCATATTTCCTCTTGTTTGAGGCAATCATAGCCCAAGTCTTAGATTTAGGGTAAGCAGGTAAAAGGTTTAAGGAGAGATTCAAGGGGAAATATTTTCACCCAGAGATTGGCAGGGATGTGGAATTTGCTCTCTGAAAGAGAGGTAAAGACACATATGCCTCAAAACATTGAACATGTATTTGGCTAGGCACCAACTAGGCTATGGGCCAAGAGCTGGGATTAGGCTGGATGGCTGCTGGTCAGCTGAAGAGGATATGATGGGCCGAATGCCCCCTTCCATGCTGTAAATTCCTTGAATCCTTTGGTGCTATCATTTAGGTGGCCACAACATGTACAATTGAAACAGGAATCAGGAGGTTTTGACTATTGTTAGGGGTAGATACCTTGAATTTCCAAAGAAGACAATCTTCTTCTCAATCATGTCAGATAGCAATATCACCTCTTTGCTAGCCTGCATTTATTGGGTTTGTGTGCAGTGCTGTTCCATGATTTACCCACAGGCTCTGCCTCCTGCCTCCACACATATTTTGCCAGACATTTGTTGCCTTTTTGCAGACACATTGCATATGTTATACATTGAAATATTTATTGCTTTGTTAAAAACAAAAGAAATAGTGTTCTAATATGTGAACATGCAACTTTTAAGTGGTAACCTGATTTTTAATGTGCTCTGCCAGTGGCATACATTATAATCTGGGTCTTAGTTTTACCTGAATAATTAATTAGGGCCATATTATTTTGATTTGTATAAAATCTGCCATTTGTTCCACTGGTGAGTCAATGGCTCTTAAACTTTACCAGAAAATAATGCACTTTAATATAGCCTTGCCAAAGAGACAACTGATGGCTTCATTTTCAGGCTGTAACACACAACTCTTCGAATGAGTAGGAAAGCTCTTCTACTGATATCTTCAGAGATATGGACTGCTCACAGCAGCCATAGCTGAAACACTTCTCCTTCATTGCAGTAATCCATTGAAACACCAACGGTGCATTTCACACAGAAAAACTTGACTCAAGTTTCAATTGGCATTGAAATGCAATGCCTGACATGGTAGACTGGAAAGAGAAAGAATTTATCAAATCATAGAATCCCTAAAGTGCAGAAAGAGGCCATTCATCCCATCAAGTCTGCACAGACTCTCCGACAGAGCATCTTTCTCAGGCCCAGCTCTCCCACCCTATCCCTGTAACCGCACGCATTTACACCGCTAATCCCTAACCTACGCATCTTGGGACACTAAGGGGCAATTTAGCATAGCTAATCCATCTAACCTGCACATCGTTGGACTGTGGGAGGAAACCGGAGCACACAGAGGAAACCCACATGGACATGGGGGGAAAGTGCAAACTCCACACAGACAGTCAGGGGTAGTGGGAGTGGAGGGGGAGGGAATCCCACAATGAAGATGATCCAAAATGCGATACTAAACTAAAACAGTCATCCAGCCTTCAACCTCACATGCCCCCACCCTACATATTCCATACGCCCCATCCATGCCAACCCATGACACATCATGCTATCTACCCACCCGCCTGGTCCTTTGTAGCCCCTATGCCAACCGATGCCTCTGTACCCACACCCCATGTCCCCTTATGCCCTCCATGCCAATCTATGTTGTCCTTGTACTCAGCCCCCTTGGCTCTTTGGAGCCCCTATGCCAACTTAGTGCAAACTCAGTCAGACCCTTGCCCCCCCCACCCACCATTTGCCTTACATCTACCCTGCCAACTCACCTAGTGTGCAGAACAGGTCAACCTTAAGACAAAGGGACAAGATAAAGTTCCACAGTTCTATAAAATGAAGTTCTAAGGGTGGAGTTTTATTGTCCCTCTCACCAATGGGATATCCCTTTTTTGCTTAAGTCAATCGAGTTTTGAATGTCTTGCCGCATTTTACAGTCCTGTGCCTGCCATGATGAGGCCATAAAATTTTACCCTAAGGGCCTGGGAGGAAGTTGCCACCTTGGTCAGTGCCAGGGCACTGGCCCCCCGAACTGGGAAGCAGTGCCGGAAAAAAGTCAATGAACTCATCCGTGCAGCAAGGATGAGTGCTGAACCCCATCTTGCATCTTCCCCCAAATCTGCCTCAGATCCTCCCATCCCTAGCACTCTGCATGAAACCATAGAAACCATAGAAACCCTCCAGTGCAGAAACAGGCCATTCGGCCCATCAAGTCTGCACCGACCACAATCCCACCCAGGCCCTACTCCCATATCCCTGCACATTTACCTGCTAATCCCTCTAACCTACATATCTCAGGACACTAAGGGGCAATTTTAGCATAGCCAATCAACCTAACCCACACATCTTTGGACTGTGGGAGGAAACCGGAGCACCCGGAAGAAACCCACGCAGACACGAGGAGAATGTGCAGACTCCACACAGACAGTGACCCAAGCCGGGAATCGAACCCAGGTCCCTGGAGCTGTGAAGCAGCAGTGCTAACCACTGTGCTACTGTGCCGCCCCATGCTTCCAGCTCCTGACCCCCGAGCAGCTCCTTCCTATCCCCTCCAAGTGCCCCACTGCGTTTGCCCTCTAAGGGCCACCACCTGACACTCTGCAGGAGTCATGCCATCATTTCTTTCATGGCTCCTTCTGAACAGAGACCACTCCATCTGACGAAGGAGCATTGCTCCGAAAGCTTATGGTATTTGCTACCAAATAAACCTGTTGGACTTTAACCTGGTGTTGTGAGACTTCTTACTGTCCTTCTGTCTCCACAGGAGAAGACCGACCATAACACCTGTGAAAGGGCGAAGACAGGGTGTGGTGAGCCAAACCTCCGGGTCCTCACCCCCTTTGAGGAGCGGGCGCTGGAGCTCTCAAGGGAAGGGGAGATGTGGGCTGTCAGCGACAGCACGGTCGGGCTGCCGTCAAGACGTGAGCACCTGTCGTTCCTCCACTCACTGTGAGGCAACTTCTCGGGGGCACGAGTTTTGGGTGCAAGGGACAAGGTTTAAAGGATATGTACGAGGCATGTTTATTTGCACAGAGAGGGTTGTGAGTGCCTGGAACTCGCTGCCGGGGGAGGTCGCGGAGGCAGATATGATAGTGATGTTTAAGGGGAATCTCTACAGCTATGTGAATGGGATGGGAATAGAGGTATATAGTCCCCGGAAGGGTAGGGGGTAACAAATCAGATGGGCAGCCTGGTCGCTACAGGCTTGGAGGACCGAAGGGCCTGTTCCTGAGGTATAATTTTTTTGGTGCTTTGTTCTATGTTCAATGGAGAAATGTGAATCACGTGTTTGGCATCCCGGATTCCTCTACCTCCTATGCACTTAACCTTTTGTCCTGTGTTGCAGGGACACATCTGGATGCCCCGGTCCTTCTGAACTCCAGACCTGTACCGCAGCGCCCGCCCATCCCGGTTCAGACAGCTGAGTCCTCAGAGGATATGGGTGAAGGGACCTCCGAGGGTGGCATAGTTTTGGCGTTAGCTTCCACCTCACAACTCACCATCCCAGATACTGACACGTCGGTGGGTCTAGTTAATGGTGTGTGGCTTCTGGGTCACTCTCTGGTGAGCACGACACATCTGATAATGTACATCGGGTAGAGGAGGGAACGTCCAAGACCTCTGGCATGTGGGAGCCTGCCGGAGGCGAGGATTCAGCTGACCCCAGGCTACATGCTGGGCCTCTGAGATCACTTCTCCCTCAGCTGCTGGAGATGCAGCAACAGAGCCAGGGAATGCAGGAGGGGCTGACGGCCACACAGACCAACTGCGAGGCTGTTAGGAGGAGTCCCAAAGCATCTGCAGTGGAAAGCCTAGGGCAGGGGATACTCACCATGAGTGACAGGCTCCAAATGATAGCCGAGTCACAGCAGGCCATTGCTGAGGGATCGAACAGGCTTCTCGAGATTCTGCGGCCCATGGCTGAGAGGCTCGAGAGCTTGCAGGAGACCCAGCGGGACAGCGCTGATACACAGCGGGCTATGGCAGCAGACATTGAGAACGTGGCCCAGTCTCAGAGGGCCATGGCTGAGGGGTTGCAGAGCATGACCCAGTCACAGAGGGCATTTGCTGCGGCCAATACAGGTGGCCCCCAACTCAAGTGGCCATCACAGAGGGCTCCCCACCATAGGTTGGACGCAGGTGCTCCTCCAGGCCTGGCAGTGCCAGGTGACGCCAGAGCTTCTAGAGTTCACTGCGGAAGCACCGCCATCCCATGGAGTGACCCAGGGGCCCACAGGAACCCCAAGGGAGGAGGAAGGGCTCGAGCCCATGCTGGGGCCTTCCAGCCAGGAGACTGTGGCTGTGGCTACACCTTCTGACTCCCCCCTTCCTGACACCGGGGCATCTCAGCGGCAGCGGGATGAAGAGGGTATCATGGAAACATCCCAGACACCTGGAAGCAGGCCAGGGCCCTGAAGGTCCAGGGCCTCCAGAGGATGCCCGCGATGCGCATCACAGGCCACGGGATATTGTAGGCAGCTGGTCCCCTCCACCTCCGATGTACATTCTGGGGAGTCACTGAGACGTAGTGGTAGACCACGTAAGGTTAGGAAGTTGTAGTTGCACTGTGATGGCACGGGTGTAGGGCTGTACTAGTTAGAAAGATATTTAAGCAACTTCATGTTTTCTGTTCACAAGTTTTTATGTTAGAACATCTTATTTAAACAACCTTTATTGCAATTAAATGTTTTTCCACCTGTGAGTAATTTGTCTCGAACAGGAATCCTCTTCCATTGATGATCACCGGAGGGATGCTTCATCTTGATGTCAGTTGGGGAGGCCCCTCAATGCTGTGTCACTAAGAAAAGGAGCCATTGGTTCCCCAGATCCCTCAAGCGATTCCCTCCCGTCCCCCACCCCACCCACCCCAGGGCCCTGTATGGGGGTTTCAGATCCCTTATCCACTACACAGTGTGGGCCCAGGTGCCAGCGTGCATGCGAAGCTCAGGTAGGAATCAGACTAGTTTGCACCAGGGCACCATCATAATGGTGCTTAGCAAGTTGTCATCACCCTCCTGCCTGCCAAAAAACTCGCTAACACAGAGTACCCAGGCCCACCACTCTGGTGTGACAATGTGCAGGATATAGAGGAATTTGGGGGCAGGGGGTTGATGGAACCCACTGACAGAAACCCCGAGCGAGTGAACAGCCTGGTGATCAGGGTCTCCCATGCCGCCCTTGCATGCCTCATTTGGGCTGCCAGCCCTCCAGCGCCTGGTTGGTGTTCCTCGGCATGCACTTCCTCATCTTCCTCCTCCTCCTCCTGTTGCTCATCCTCCCCAGCGATGCCCGGCTGGTCAGCCTCCACACCCTCCTCCTCCTCCAATAGGTTACCTCTCTGTACAGCCAGATTGTGCAAGGCACAGCACACGACAACTATGCAGGAAAACAACACTGGGTTGTATTGGAGGGCCCCGCCAGATCGTCCAGGCACCGGAATCGGATTTTGAGGAGCCCAATGAGCCTCTCCACTATCGCGGGGCTGGTTACATGGGCCTCATTATAGCGGGTCTCTGCCTCAGTCACAGGCCTTCGCACAGGGGACATCAGCGCCACCCCCACAATCTGGGCTCCTCCTCAAATGTCTCCAGGATGTCCGAGCTCCTGACAATGAAACTGTCGTGTACACTACCTGGATGTCTTGCGCAGACATGCATAATGTTCATCTTATGGTTGCACACGAGTTGAAAATTCAGGGAGTGGAACCCCTTTCTATTGATGAATCTTCACGAATTCTGTAGGGGGGCCTTGAGGGTGATGTGTGTGCAGTCGATGGCCCCCTGAACATTAGGCATCCCCACAATGGCTGTGAACCCTGCAGCCCGGGCTTCCTGATGGGCCCGAGTCCAGGTTAAATTTGATGTACTGCCCAGCCCGGGCATACAGAGCTTCTGTGACCTGCTGGACACAGGTGTGCACAGCGATTGGGAGATGCCACAGACATCTCCGCTGGGGGTCTGGAAGGAGCCAGTCGCATAAAAGTTCAGTGCGGCCGTCAATTTGACAGCCAACGAGAGTGGGTGACCCCCCCCCCCCCCCCCCCCACCAACCCCTCCCCCCCTCCCTGCCAGGTCCTGCAACATGTTGCACAGATGTTGCACTGTCTCCTTTTGGAGGCGGAGACATCGGTAGCAAAAAGTGTCCGAATTTGTTCAAATGGCACTCGTGCATGGAATTGCCAGGGTCTCTGCTCCCTCCTTCTCCTGCACTCCCCCTCTGGGTGAATGGCGGCCACCTCCTGCCTCAGGTGGTTATCTCCTGCTTCCTGCAAGTGGTAAGGCCCAGGCCTCCTGTGCCCACAATTCTTCCTCCAGCTCCCCCTCCTCAGCTCCAGCAGCAACCAAAAGATCAGCAAGATTGATTAATTGCATCACAAAAGCCACCTTCTCACTCTGAAGAGGTGAGGGGGGTGTGGGGGGAGGAGGGGGGAAGAGATGGAAACACATGTAGAGTTAAGGAATGCTGCTTGCCCCTAGCACATCAACAGTCATAGCCCCCCAAATTTCCCCAGCCACATGCTCCCCACAATCACAGCCCCCCCCAATTCCCCCAGCCACATGCTCCCCACAATCACAGCCCCCCCCAATTCCCCCAGCCACATGCGCCCCACAATCACAGGCCCCCCCAATTCCCCCAGCCACATGCTCCCCACAATCACAGCCCCCCCCAATTCCCCCAGCCACATGCGCCCCACAATCACAGCCCCCCCCAATTCCCCCAGCCACATGCTCCCCACAATCACAGCCCCCCCCAATTCCCCCAGCCACATGCTCCCCACAATCACAGCCCCCCCAATTCCCCCAGCCACATGCGCCCCACAATCACAGGCCCCCCCCATTCCCCCAGCCACATGCTGCCCGCAAGCACAGCTGCTTGCAAAGTTGAGAGGCTGCAGCAGTGCGATTTGCAAGGACTTTGTGCACATCCTCAGCTGGAAGTGAGCTGAGTGCACTCGAACCCAGCAGCACCGCAAGACCTGAGGTCAGTGCTGAGTGAGACCCAGGTCCGTGCTGCAAGTCAGACATCAGAGACCCTGCTGAGCAACAGCCCCCCACCCCCACACATTCGCAGAGCCTCCACTGACCCGAGAGAGAAAATGGCCGCAACGAAAGGACACCCGTGAGCAGCAAAAACCAATCGGATGCTACGCACTTACCTCATCACTAACGCTCACTGATGGAGCGCCCGAATCGGACTTTTAAGGAGCATATCTGTTTTGCGCCGATTCCGGATTGCGAATGCGATGGTAAAGGGGGAAGTGTCAGTAAAGTTGGGCGTACAGTCCATTAATTCAATTTGAATGCAATGAAATGCATTTAAATGGCCATCGCGTCCATTTCGGGCGCAGTCCCGATCGCGGCCATTTTCAGGACTTGGTAAAGTGGGTACTGGCACCGAGGCAGATGTGGATCATGCTACTCGCTTCATGCCCAATTGTACCAAGTTCTCGCACACCAAAAATGGGCGCAACCTGATGGTAAAATCAGGCCCTAAGTGTCTATTGCAGACTTCATTGTATTAAAAAAAACTTTCATTCATAAAAACCCATTTACCACATTTGCATTTCTTCAATTAAGTAATGCCTTATCACAATCAGGTGCACAATCCATTATAAAACAAACTTCAGAATAAACAATCACGCATCAAAGAGTTTAGAAACTCTTGTAGTTGTCAATTAAACTGTGAAATGGGAGGAACCCACCTGTGATAATGAATTGCTGTGAAATCAGTAAGGCTGCATTAATCCAGTAATGGAAGACATCAAGTTTAAGTCAACTGGCAGTGTGAAATTACAAGCAATCATTTTTTTTTAACAATTCAGACATTATTATCAAAGAGTTAAAGGGCTGAACTTTTAAATGCTTGACAGTTTGCCAGCTCCTTCTGATAGCTTCCTTTAATAGGTGCATCACTCAATTCTGACAGTTTATTTTGACAGGTGTGTTGACAGTTTCAATGAACTTGACAGTAATGAGTTTATACACTTTTCGCACAGTCATGCCTACTTTTAACTTCCAAAGGGAAGCTGGTTTACCCCCAAAATAACCTTACTTCCTCCAATATTGTCTCAGGGCTAGTTGCAAAGGAGTACATACCTTCTCCAAAGGTGTAGCCTCTTCATCCAAATGAATGCACCAAGTTCAGATGTACTCTTACCTGGTCAAGTCTGAATACATCATGATTCACATTACGAGGCTACTAAAATCCCATTTCAGTGAAGCAGCTAATGATTTAAAATGCACATGTGAAATGTAACTCACCCCCATAAAACTAGGAAGTCCCATATTTGGGGGCAGGACTTCCAATTTTTGGGCATTTCCACTTCTTCTCTCAGGGGCGGCAGGGTAGCACAGTGGGCGGCACGGTAGCACAGTGGTTAGCACTGCTGCTTCACAGCTCCAGGGACCTGGGTTCGATTCCCGGCTCAGGTCACTGTCTGTGTGGAGTTTTCACATTCTCCTCGTGTCTGCGTGGGTTTCCTCCGGGTGCTCCGGTTTCCTCCCACAGTCCAAAGATGTGCGGGTTAGGTTGATTGGCCATGCTAAAATTGCCCCATAGTGTCCTGAGATGTGTAGGTTAGAGGGATTAGCGGGTAAAATATGTAGGGATATGGGGGTAGGGCCTGGGTGGGATTGTGGTCGGTGCAGACTCGATGGGCCAAATGGCCTCTTCCTGCGCTGTAGGGTTTCTATGTTTCTATGATTCCCATCACCATGGAGAGCCTCTCCAGCATAATGGAAATTTGGGTCAAAGGGTCTGCAAAGGGATATGGATAGGTTAAGCAAAGAATTGGCAGATGGTTTATAATGTGTGAAAGTGTAAGGTTGTCAACATTTTCAGGAAGAGTAGAAAAGCAGAATATAATTTAAATGGCAAGACACTGCAGAATGCTGTAGTACAGAGGGATCTAGTTGCTCTAGTATTTGAATCACAAAATTTAGCATGCAATTACAGCAAGTGATGAGGAAGATAAATAGAACCCTGGGCCTTAATTGCAAGGTGGGTGGAATTTAAAATAAAGGAAGTCATGTTACAACTCTACAGCACATTAGTGAGGAAGCATCTGTAATATAACCATGCTGAGATAATGGTTGTCCTTGTGGGGGAACCTACAACTCAGGGGTTTATTTAAGATGGAGCTGAGGAGGAACTTCTTCTCTCAGGGAGTCATTAATCTTTGGAATTCACGACCCCGGAGAGAAGTGCAGGAAGGGTCATTGAATATATAGGCTGAGTTAGAGAGATCTTTGATTCACATGTTGGGAATGGGAGGGGTTAGGGGGCGGGAAGGATCAGATCAGCCATTAATGGGAGGACAGGCTAAAGGGGCCTACTCCTATTCTTCATGTTCTTATATTCTTAAAGATTGCTGGCGATCAGCAGCGAGAAATGGCAGAGCAACACTGCAGTACCTGAGATTGTTTCAATAAAATCTGTAATTTATCATGTTTATCTTTACCTGTTTAGATTTTGCTCCGAACTGAATATATTCAATTTGCATTATTATTATTTGACAGTGTACATTTTCTTCCCTGCACAACAAAAATCGGAGACTTCAATCTGAAATACTGTGCACTGGTAGGGCAAGTGAGAGCTGAAGAAACCTGAATTTAGTACCAGTGTTGGCTCTGCAGTCGGTCTCTTGCTTCCACAACAGAAGATCGTAGGATCAAGACCCAGAGATCTATTTCCATCAAGGCTGCTGTCACCATGCAGTACTAAGGGCATGCTGCGTTTCCAAAGATGCCACCTTTTGGATGAAATGTTAGCTGCTCTCTTTGGTGGACATAACAGATTTCGTAACACTATTTTCGGAAGGGCAGGGAGATTCTGCCCTTTTATCCCACCCGCCCGCCAACATCACTTTAAACAGCTGACCATGTCATTAATCTCATCGCTGCTTGAGAACTTTGCTTTCATGACAAATGACTGCTATGTTTCTTCACATTACAACACATCAGGAATAATTTACTGGCTGGAAAGTATTTTGGGGTGCCCCAGGGTTATGAACAGCACTACATAAAATAATGCTCTTTCTTTAGCCGTAGGCTTGTTTTTCACCCAATTTGTACTTTGTGTTATTTCCTGGTGGTATTAAAATAACCACTGAGTGCTCTTGACAGAAGTGCAAGGGACTCATTAAAGCACCAACGTAAATTCCATTTAATGTAAGTAGCTGTCAGCTGTGACATCTTGGCTTTTCACTGGGAATGTGCTGATAGTTTTCCATGCTGATATAAAATAGGCACTCAAGGAAAAAGTGTTTTTTTTAAAGAGTTCGACTATTAAATAGGTTCTGCAGTTTCTTGTTTTGCTTCTCTTTAGCTGCATTTTCATTGTTGCATTATTTGTAGCTTTCGTTGACCCGTTTCTATTTTAAAACAGCTTTCCATATTTTCTCTGTCGCTTTGTCTCACTGCATTGTTGGTGACAACAGAAATGCAACTGCATTATTTAATTATTGCTTTCTCACTCATGGATTTGAAAAAGGAAGATGAATTTCTGAGTTGACATCAGAAAACGTTCACTTATCCCTGAGACATTCAACTTTCAACTGCTCTTATCTCTGGGTACAGGTTTCGAAGAAGCAGAGCAAATGGAATGTGTCAAAGAAAACTTGCCTTTTTGCCTTTGCTTCATGACAAAGGCAGTCACTGATTTATGGCATCCACTTTACCAGCCCTTGAGACAATAGTAACCACAGGGACAGCTCTACTAGGAGCTGTGAAGGTGATGACAACTTTGAATTTTTATGCCACTGGATCATTTCAAGTCACCATCAGTGATATCTGCCAAATAGGGGAACAGAGACTTCCCCGGGAATTATAGACCGGTGAGTCTCACTTCTGTTGTCGGCAAGATGTTGGAAAAAATTATAAGGGATAGGATTTATAGTTATTTGGAGAGTAATGAATTGATAGGTGATAGTCAGCATGGTTTTGTGGCAGGTAGGTCGTGCCTTACTAACCTTATTGAGTTTTTTGAGAAAGTGACCAAGGAGGTGGATGGGGGCAAGGCAGTGGACGTGGTATATATGGATTTTAGTAAGGCGTTTGATAAGGTTCACCATGGTAGGCTTCTGCAGAAAATGCAGATGTATGGGATTGGGGGTGATCTAGGAAATTGGATCAGGAATTGGCTAGCGGATAGGAAACAGAGGGTGGTGGTTGATAGTAAATATTCATCATGGAGTGCGGTTACAAGTGGTGTACCTCAGGGATCTGTTTTGGGGCCACTGCTGTTTGTAATATTTATTAATGATCTGGATGAGGGTATAGTTGGGTGGATTAGCAAATTTGCTGATGACACCAAAGTCGGTGGTGTGGTAGACAGTGAGGAAGGGTGTCGTAGTTTGCAGGAAGACTTAGACAGGTTGCAAAGTTGGGCCGAGAGGTGGCGGATGGAGTTTAATGCGGAGAAGTGTGAGGTAATTCACTTTGGTAGGAATAACAGATGTGTTGAGTATAGGGCTAACGGGAGGACTTTGAATAGTGTGGAGGAGCAGAGGGATCTAGGTGTATGTGTGCATAGATCCCTGAAAGTTGGGAATCAAGTAGATAAGGTTGTTAAGAAGGCATATGGTGTCTTGGCGTTTATTGGTAGGGGGATTGAATTTAGGAGTCGTAGCGTTATGTTGCAACTGTACACAACTCTGGTGCGGCCGCACTTGGAGTACTGTGTGCAGTTCTGGTCCCCACATTACAGGAAGGATGTGGAGGCTTTGGAGAGGGTGCAGAGGAGGTTTACCAGGATGTTGCCTGGTATGGAGGGGAGATCCTATGAGGAGAGGCTGAGGGATTTGGGATTGTTTTCGCTGGAAAGGCGGCGGCTAAGAGGGGATCTTATTGAAACATATAAGATGATTAGAGGTTTAGATAGGGTGGATAGTGATAGCCTTTTTCCTCTGATGGAGAAATCCAGCACGAGGGGGCATGGCTTTAAATTGAGGGGGGGTAGTTATAGAACCGATGTCAGGGGTAGGTTCTTTACCCAGAGGGTGGTGAGGGATTGGAATGCCCTGCCAGCATCAGTAGTAAATGCGCCTAGTTTGGGGGCGTTTAAGAGATCCGTAGATAGGTTCATGGACGAAAAGAAATTGGTTTAGGTTGGAGGGTCACAGTTTTTTTTTAACTGGTCGGTGCAACATCGTGGGCCGAAGGGCCTGTTCTGCGCTGTAATGTTCTATGTTCTATGTTCTAAATAAATTAGTTCTGGATATATCAATCCATCAAGCAGGTGACAGAAACATTATGTGCCAGGGGGACCTCTTTCATTACATTCCCCATAGAAAGCAGGTAGCAGCACATGTCCTCATTCTCTTTTACCAGACTACCCTAGAGCACCAGGCATTGCGAATAGGAAATATATAGTTTGCCACACTATTACTGCTAATACCACACATCATCAGGAAGACCTCAAATTCTATGAATTCATGTTAGCTGAGTGACAGGAAACAAGAGGAATGATGAACAGTTGTTTATCAGACTGGGGTAGATACTAGGGTTCCCCAGGGGTCAATATGAGGATGACTGCTTTTTAAAAATCCATATTAATGACCTCAACTTGGGACCCTGGTACGCGGTCGCTGATCTTAGACACCACAGTGATGCAGATCAGTAGCTCATTCTGTGACAGTGGTTATGTTGTTTTCATTTCATGCCGTCCACCATGCTATAATATTTTAAAGGTGGAGGAACCAAGAGTACATTCGACAGCCTTGGACAATGACTGCATTCGGACAAGCACGGACAGGAGAACAACAACGTTGTTAACGTTAACAACGTTACCGGGTACGGGTTTCATTCCAGAGACTGTAGCTTCCATCAAAACTACAAAAGCTATGGACAGTGAGGAACCAGCTGTGATCGACTTGAAGTTAGAATGTTAAGCATTGATACAAAACAAGATAACATTGCATAGTTTGGAAGTGAACGCCAGAACACTTGGAATGATACAATAGTTGCAGCACAGGAGAAGATCATTTGGCCCATAGTATCCATGTCAGCTCCCTGCAACACGAACTCTCACATTCCCACTCCACCATCCTTTTCCCAGAACCCTGCAAATGTTTCCTTTTCAGGTGTCCATTTCCCTTTTGAAAATCATGATTGGATCTATCTCCAGCATGCTTCTGGGCAGTGCATTGCAGATCCTTATCACTCACTGGGTAATTATGTTTCCCTTCAAGTCTCCATTGCTTCTTTTACCATTCGTCTTAAATCACGTCATCTGGTTCGGAACACTTTCATAAATGGGAACAATTTCTTCCTATCTCCTCTGTCTAGAACTCTTGTGATTCTGAACATCTCTATCAAATCTCCTCCGAACATCCTCTTCTCTAAAGATAACAGCTCCCAGTTTCACCAATGTTTCCAGACATGGAACTGAATTCTCTCATCCCTGGAATAATTTTTTATGACTCTTTCTACAGCCTCACCATTGCCTTCAAACTCTTACTGAAATATTTTACTCTGAATTAGACACAATACTACAATCATCAGGAAATGCTCAGCACCATTCATGCTACCTCAGATACTGAAGCAATCCATATCCAAATGCAGCAAGACCTGGACAATGTCTAGGTTTGGGCTCTCAAGTGGCATGTAACATTTGTGTTACACAAGTACCAGGCAATAATCATCTCTAACAAGAATCTAACCATCGTTCCTTGACATTCAATGGCATTACCATTGCAGAATCCCCCATAATCAACATCCTGGGGGTTATCATTGATTAGAAACTGAACTGGACTAGCTATATAAATTCTGTGGCTACAAAAGCAGGTCAGAGGCTAGGAATCCTGAGAAGAGTAACTTATCACCTGACTCCCCCAAGCTTATCCAAAAAGGACTGCCATTTTTATAGGTTCTGTGCAAGTTTTCATGTGAAAACAACAGTATTCCTCCTTCCGCAGGAGAAATGGGCACATAATAATCAAGAGAGTAAACAAATAAAGTTTGTGTGTTCAAACATCAACAGTTTTATTGGTAGGCATTAACTATGTACAATTCTAAGGATGGTCTTCCACGGAATTATTCCATGCAGACTTGCTGCTTACCAAGTTCAGCTCTAGACTCTTCTCTGACCATGTGATTATATACATCACACTGTGGGTTGTGCCAATCTCAAGTTTCACGTTAACTCTTGCTCTGCTGAGCACCTTGCATCATAATGCACTGGCTGGCTGCTCTGTCAGAGCCTACATTATCACATACATACAATTGATGACATTTTGAAACTGGAGAATCTAGTGATGGCTCCGTGGCACATGGTTAGCACTGCGGCCTCACAGCACCAGGGACCCACGTTTGATTCCAGGCTTGGGTCACTGTTTTTGCGGAGTTTGCACGTTTTCCCCATGTGTGCGTGAGTTTCTCCGGGTGGTCTGGTTTCCTCCCACAGTCCAAAAGACGTGCTGGTTAGGTGCATTGGCCATGCTAAATTCTCCCTCAGTGTACCCGAACAGGTGCCAGAGTGTGGTGACTCGGGGATTTTCACAGTAAATTCATTGCAGTATTAATGTAAGCCTACTTGTAACTAACAAATAAACTTTTATATCTTAGTCTAACTGTTTGGATTAGTTCTGTAGCACACATAGTTGGTGCCTTCTTTAATATAACATTGGTCATTGCCTCGATGCAACAATGGACCACAGCCTGGGAGATCACTCACATGCCCCATTGGATTCCTTAGACATCCAGAGACATTGAAGTTGAGAGCCATGGTAAGCCTCAGAACCCACTGGCACCAAAGTCCACGAATCTCAGCCCATCCTGAAGCATGGCACAAAGTCCAGTGACTGCCTCCATGGAGAGCCTCATTCTGCATTGATAGTGCTGCTTGGGCATCTGGAGATGGTTGAGCCATATATAGCTGACATTTCTTCACGCACAACACTGCTGGCAAATTTGTCTGTGCTCCCCTCCAGCCCTGAAGCTGGCTTTCTTTGTGCTCCTGCCATTTTTGCCATGACCCTGCCAGTGCTTGGATTTTCCTCCCTCAGCACTCCTCCTCCTTCGGGGGGGCTACATCAATTAACAAATTTTGAATAGCCTCTGTGACAGCCACCATGGTTACCTGTATTAGCGGAGGGCTAACCCAGTGCGCCTGCTGGAAACGTTCCTGCTTTTATTTAGCTCTTTGCCTGTCGCAGGCCTTCAATCTCCCTCAAATCTGATTATTGTTTTTCAAGTCCCTTTTTGGCTGTCACTTTGTATGGATCTTGGACTTGACAAGGACTTGGCTGCAAATAATCGTTATTGATTTTGACTGAGTCTTAGCTCACTAATTTCTTAACAATAATCACTTCGAGAAATAAACAATATTACTCACTTGCACAATGTATAAAGAATCTGAACTTTGTAATTCAGACATCAATTGTGGATGAATATACACACTCACCCACACACACACACGCTCACGGTGCCAGGGGCAATGCCAAGGGGGCTGTGCCTGAGGGGATGGGGCCTGAGAGGGGTGGGGCCTGAGAGGCGCGGGGAGATGGCATGGGGGAAGCGGGGGCGGGGGGGGGGGTGGGTTCCACAATTTAGGGGAGGGAGGGGAGGAACTCTGCAGGGTGGTGATCAGGGTGGGTGGGTGGAACTATGCAAAGGGAGCAATTGGGGGGGGGGGAACTCGGCAAAGGGGGCAATCAGGGGTGGGGGGATCTCTGCAGCGTGGCAGTCATGGTGGGTGGGGCGAATATGTAAGGGGGGCGATCAAGGGTGGGAGGAACTCTGCTGCAAGGGAGTGATCGGATGGTGCAGGGATCTCTGCAGGGGTGGAGATCGGGGGCTGGGGGAACTATGCGAATGGAGTGATGGGAGGTAGGGGTATCTCTTCAAGGGGGCAATTGGGGGATGGGGGAATTATGCAAAGGGAGTGATCGGGTGGTGGGGGTGGGGGGATCTCGGCAAGGCGGGGGGGGGGGGGGGAGTGGGGGGGGGGCTGATCCAGCAGGGAAGAGAACACTGCTAAGGGGCGATCAGAGGGGGAGATGGCCATGGCGGAGGGGGGGGGGTGGAGTCTGGCACAGGGATTAATCAGCGGGGATGGGGGGTTGATGTCAATGGAGGGAGGAAGCAGAAGATATTTCAGTACATTGAGAGATCGGGGCGCCTGCGTAACGGCACCCAAAGAGCTCAACAGCTGGCTTCACCACTGAGATTAGGCCACGTCTACTGGTGAAAATCGCACTCTGGCTCTTTTTTTTGCTCTAAGAGCCATAACATTGCGTCTCACAGCTTGCCCCAAAAAAGTGCAATTCTCTCCTATTTTCCCATTTGTTTGGCACTTAGAATTTTTTCATAAAATTCCGCCCTATTTTGTGTGGGCCCACAGTAACATTTTGAGGAATCTTAAGTTGGTGAGTTTTTTTTGGGAGGGGGGTTACAGTTGTTCAGTGGAGTGGGTGAAAGAGAAGTGAACTTGTCCCAAGTCTACCTCCTTCGTTTCTGCCTCCCACCCCATCTCTCTACTTTCGCCCTAATTATTTCCTTCATTCATCATCCATTCCCTCCGTTGCTCATTTTCCCCATCCCCCCCTCCTTCACCTCCCCCGTCCCCAACATCCTTCACCTCCCCATCCCCAACCTCCTTCACCTCCCCCGTCCCCAACTTCCTTCACCTTCCCCGTCTCCAACCTCCTTCACCTCCCCCGTCCCCAACCTCCTTCACCTCCCCCGTCCCCAACCTCCTTCACCTCCCCCATCCCCAAACTCCTTCACCTCCCCCATCCCCAACATCCTTCACCTCCCCCATCCCCAACCTCCTTCACCTCCCTGTCCCCAACTTCCTTCACCTTCCCCGTCCCCAACCTCCTTCACCTCCCCGTCCCCAACCTTCTCACCTCCCCGTCCCCAACCTCCTTCACCTCCCCCATCTCCAACTTCCTCACCTCCCCCGTCCCCAACCTCCTTCACTAGCTATTTCCATAGCTAGTTATTCCTGAAACAGTTTGCGAGTCTGTCACCAGAGGCTTATAGCTTGAGGGGTACCATCCCACATCAAGCGTGGCTGACCAGGCATCTCTCCCACTCTTACCACCAGCCATTGATGTGTTGGAAGGATTTTGAATGTTGACACTCAACCTGTGTGGCCGCATTATGAACACAACTTTCTTGGCCATTAAGTCCTGGGATGGGACTCAGAAACCCACAGCTTCTGGCTCAAAGGCAGGGACACTCTCCGCTGCGCCACAAATAATTAGTGGAAGGACCAATCTCCATAAACGTCCTCTTCCTTGACTAGTAGAATTCAGCACGTGAGTGCAAAGGTAAAGGCTAACAGATTTACAACATATTAGTCAGGATCTCTGACGAAGGGTCATCCAGACTCGAAACATAGGTCTATTCTCTCTCCACAGATGCTGTCAGACCTACTGAGATTTGCTGGCATTTTCTGTTTCAGATTCCAACATCCGCAGTATTTTGCTTTTATGTTCGTCAGAAGTGTTTGCTCTTGAGGTCCTCAGCATCACAGATGCCGGCTTTCAGCAAAAGACTCAGGAAACAGCTGAATCCACAGAACACAACAAAGGCTATGTATGCATAATCTGTTGTATGCATAAACATCTCTGTTGTAAAGTGGAATTCCAGAATTAGCTGAGAGCTGAGACAAGCTGTTCTAGAACAGCTATTTCCCCAAAAATATGGAAAATTTCCCAGATATTTCCTTTCTATAAGCCGTCAGACGAAACAAGGAAAATCTAATGCTGTTCTTCCATTTTAGTGCTACATGTCTTAAACCTACTGTCCAACATATCTTTAAGGCATTTCATAATTTCACTAACTCCTATTTTCCAAATTAACAGAAAACAACCTTCTCTGTTGTCTTAAAATCATCTTCTATTAACGTAATTATCCCTCGTTCTGGAAAATGTCACAGGGTCAAATCTAATGACATTATGATCAAGTGCTTCCAACCTCTAAATATTCCATCATCTTCAACGCATGTCAAAACATGAGATGATGTATGTTGTTAATGTGACCCTCTTTGGTGTTTTGTCAGGAACCGGCCTGTATTAACTTGATGAATTAACCTTCTTCATTTGAAACTTCCCACCAACATTCCATTTAATTAAAGGGTAATTAGTATCACCCATAATTAGCACCCTCCTTTTCTCCAATCGACAGTTACATGAATAATCCCATGTCGTTTCCCATTTTCAGCTTTATTGTTAATGGAGAGTTCTGATGATGAATTGTTTTCCTTTGATGTCAACTATTTTTACCACAATGTGCTTGGATCTTCTTTGTCACATGTTAACTAATTGATTTTGACTGCAGCAATGCTCTCTGACCTTCCTGATATTATCTATTTTCAAAGCTTTTATACCCTTCCTTTCCGAATGTCATAAACTGAGTGGATATAATTTTTAATGCGGATTTTTTGTTCAGTTATACCCCTAATAGTCAGGTATAGCTGCCTCTGTCTTTCATGCATAAACTTCAGATTTGAGGACATGGTTTCTTATGCTATTTTTAACGTAAAACATAGATGTGTTAATGTTAGAATGATATTTATGGTCAGGCTGCCATGGTTGAAATGACAAACAATATTAAATGCTAAGAGGACTGAAGATAAGCATTTGGTCCAGAAAGAAATTAGAAAATTAGCAATCACAACCTACTCCTTCTTCTTAAGCTGCATTGCTCCACTCCTCAACCCTCATCCCCCTCCTCCTCACCCCATCACCCATCCAACCCTTACCCTCAAACCCCTATCCACCCTCTCCTTCCCATATCCCCCATCACCCCTCATTACCCCAGACCTTATGGCTCAGCAGATTCATGCAGAATGAAGCTCAGTAATGAGGAAGGCAAATGGACTGTTAGCCATCAGTAGTAGGGAAATTTGCTGTAACTGTATTGGGTGTTGATGAGCCAACAACTAGTTTTACATACAACTTTGATCTCCTTCTTTAAGAAAGTATATATGTGTGTTGGAGTCAGTTTAGAAAAGATTCACTAGCTATTCCTGGGGTGAAGAGGCTGTCTTATGAGGAAAGCTTGAACAGGTTGAGCCAGATGCATTGGAGTTTAGAATGGTTGACGAAGGAAGGGCCGTGGATGTCGTCTATATGGATTTCAGAAAGGCATTTGACAAAGTCCCTCATGGCAGGTTGGTTAAGAAGGTTAAGGCTCATGGGATACATGGAGAGGTGGCTAGATGGGTAGAAAACTGGCTTGGCCACAGGAGACAGAGGGTAACAGTTGAAGGGTCTTTTTCTGGCTGGAGGTCTGTGACCAGTGGTGTTCCGCAGGGCTCTATACTGGGACCTCTGCTATTTGTGATATATATAAATGATTTGGAAGAAGGTGTAACTGGTGTTATCAGCAGGTTTGCGGATGACACAAAGATGGCTGGACTTGCGGATAGCGATGAACATTGTCGGACAATACAGCAGGATATAGATAGGCTGGAAAATTGGGCAGAGAAATGGCAGATGGAATTTAATCCAGATAAATGCGAAGTGATGCATTTTGAAAGAACTAATGGAGGGGAGAATTATACAATAAATGGCAGAGCCATCAAGAGTATAGAAACACAGAGGGACCTAAGTGTGCAAGTCCACAAATCTTTGAAGGTGGCAGCACAGGTGGAGAAGGTGGTGAAGAAGGCATATGGTATGCTTGCCTTTATAGGACGGAGTATAGAGTATAAAAGCTGGAGTCTGATGTTGCAGCTGTATAGAACGCTGGTTAGGCCACATTTGGAGTACTGCGTCCAGTTCTGGTTGCCGTACTACCAGGAGGACGTGGAGGCTTTAGAGAGAGTGCAGAGAAGGTTTACCAGGATGTTGCCTGGTATGGAGGGTCTTAGCTATGAGGAGAGATTGGGTAAACTGGGGTTGTTCTCCCTGGAAAGACGGAGAATGAGGGGAGACCTAATAGAGGTGTACAAAATTATGAAGGGTATAGATAGGGTGAACAGTGGAAAGATTTTTCCCAGGTTGGAGGTGACGATCACGAGGGGTTATGGGCTCAAGGTGAGAGGGGCGAGGTATAACTCAGATATCAGAGGGACGTTTTTTACACAGAGAGTGGTGGGGGCCTGGAATGCGCTGCCAAGTAGGGTGGTGGAGGCAGACACACTGGCATCGTTCAACACTTACCTGGATAGTCACATGAGTAGTCTGGGAATGGAGGGATACAAACGAATGGTCTAGTTGGACCAATGAGCGGCACAGGCTTGGAGGGCCGAAGGGCCTGTTTCTTGTGCTGTACTGTTCTTAGTCCTTTGTTCTTTGATGAGGTGTGACCCTATTGAAGTATAAAAGATAAGAGAGAGGCAAAAATAGCCATTGGACCACTGGAAAATGTGGCTGGAAAAGTAATAAAAGGAAACAAAGAAATGGCAGAGGAACTGAATAGTTACTTTGCATCAGTCTTCACAGTGGAAGACACCAGTGGGATGCCAGAGCTCCAGGAGAATCAAGGGGCACAGGTGAGTGTAGTGGCCATCACTAAGGAGAAGGTTCTGGGGAAACTGAAAGGTCTGAAAGTAAATAAATCACCTGGACCGGATGGACTACACCCCAGGGTTCTAAAAGAGATAGCTGAGGATATTGTGGAGGCATTACTGGTGATCTTTCAGGAATCACTGGAGGCAGGGAGGGTACCAGAGGACTGGAAAATGGCTAATGTAACACCGCTGTTTAAGAAGGGAGGGAGGAGCAGACAGGAAATTATAGGCCGGTTAGTCTGTCTTCGGTCATTAGCAAGACTTTAGAGTCCATTATTAAAGATGAGATTGCATGATAAAGTAGGACTGAGGCAGCACTGCTTCGTCAAGGGGAGGTCATGTCTGACAAATCTGTTAGAGTTCTTTGAGGAGGTTACAAGGAAGTTAGATAAAGGAGAACCAGTGGATGTGATTTATTTAGATTTCCAAAAAGGCCTTTCACAAGGTGTCGCATAGGAGACTGTTAAATAAGTTAAGAGCCCATGGTGTTAATGGTAAGATCCTGGCATGGATAGAGGATTGGCTGACTGGCAGAAGACAGAGAGTGGGGATAAAGGGCTCTCTTTCAGGATGGCAGCCGGTGATTATTGGTGTGCCTCAGGGGTTAGTGCTGGAACTACAACTTATCACAATATACATTTGAAAGACGGAACTGAAGGCACTGTTGCTGAGTGTGTAGATGATACAAAGATATGTAGAGGGACAGGGTAGTACTGAGGAAGCAGGGGAGCTACAGAAGAACTTGGACAGGTTAGGAGAGTGGGCAAAGGAAGTGGCAGATGGAATACAATGTGGAAAAGTGTGAGGTTATGCACTTTGGAAGGAGGAATGGAGGCATAGACTATTTTCTAAATGGGGAAATGCTTAGGAAATCAGAAGCACAAAGGAACTTGGGAGTCCTTGTTCAAGATTCTCGTAAGATTGACGTGCATGTTCCGACGGCAGTTAGGAAGGCAAATGCAATGTTAGCGTTCATGTTGAGAAGCCTAGAATACAAGAGCAGGGATGTACTTCTGAGGCTCTGGTCAGACCCCATTTGGAGTATTGAGAGCGGTTTTGGGCTCCGTATCTAAGGAAGGATGTACTGGCCTTGGAAAGGGTCCAGAGGAGGTTCACAAGAATGATTCCTGGAATGAAGAGCTTGTTGTATGAGGAACGGTTGAGGACTCTGGGTCTGTACTCATTGGAGTTTTGAAGGATATGGGGGGATCTTATTGAAACTTACAGGATATTGCGAGGTCTGGATAGAGTGTATGTGGAGAGGATGTTTCCACTAGTAGGAAAAACTAGAACCAGAGGGCACAACCTCGGCCTGAAGGGACGATCCTTTTAAACAGATGAGGAGGAATTTTTTTCAGCCAGAGAGTGGTGAATCTGTGGAACTCTCCGCTGCAGAAGGCTATGGAGGCCAGATCATTGAGTGTCTTTAAGACAGAGATAGATAGATTCTTGATTAATAAGGGGATCAGGGATTATGGGGAAACGGCAGAGGAATGGGAATGAGAAAAGTATCAGCCATGATTGAATGTCGGAGCAGACTCGATGGGCTGTGTGGCCTAATTCTGCTCCTATGTCTTGTGGTCTTATGTAACATATAAGATTTTGAGATGACTTAGCAGGGTAGATTCCCCTTGTTGGGAAATCTAGAACAAGGGGTCACTGTTTCAGATTAAGGAATCACCCTGAGAGGGTTGTTTATCTTTTGAGCTACAAGAATTCTTCAGTGGTTGAGGGAGGGGGGTGGGGGGTGGGGGGGGGGGGGGGGCGCGGGTGGGTGTGGGTGTGGGGGGGAGTGTGGGGGCGGGGGGGGGGTGGGAGTGGTGGCGGGGAGGGGGAAGTGGCTAGGCAGGAAAGTGGCGATAAGTGCACAATCAGATCAGCCTTGAACTATTGGAGTGGTGGAATGGCTTGACGGGGCCGGATGGACTACTCCTACTCCTACTTTAATTCAATTCAGTTCAGTTTTGCTTTATTATCCAATTGGAAATTCATAAGAACATAAGAACTAGGAGTAGAATTGGCCATCTGGCCCCTCGAGCCTGCTCCGCCATTCAATAAGATCATGGCTGATCTTTTCGTGGACTCAGCTCCACTTACCTGCCTCCTCACCAATCCTTAATTCCTTTACTGTTCAAAAATTGATCTATCCTTGCCTTAAAATTTATCCATCCTTGCATTAAAAACATTCAATGAGGTCGCCTCAACTCATCCTGAGTATTATTGCACATTTGTTATTTTTTCTATTTATTCGTGGCACATGGAGGACAGGGGTTTTCAAGAGTTACCAGCTTCCAATAGGTTAGCAGAACAAGCCGGACCAACGTTCAAGTCATCGATGAGGAAGCAAGCTCATAGGGCATTACCTTCCCATTTAGCAATTTTCTTGCTGCCATACAATACCACGCCAAATGCAACCACAGGTGTCACGCCTGCTCAATTACTAGTGGGACATTGCCTGCAGACCCATTTGGACTTAGTATGTCTGAATTTGATGGGGAGGATGGAGGGTAGATAAGCCTCCCAGAAGCAAAACCAAGACTCGAGGAAGAAGGTTGGAGTTTCCCAAATTGATGATCTAGTCCTGGCCAAAAACTTTGCAGCAGGACTGACATGGGTGCCTGGAAAAATTGTGGAAAGAATGGAACCAGTCCCCTACTTTGAGAAGTACAAGGTCATTGCATAATGAAAATGTGGATCATTTAAGGAAGGGAGTTGGGCCTGATACCAAGGATCAACATGCACCTCCTGTGGTAGACTCATGCTCACCTGTTGCTGATACAAGGATCCCTGTTGTAAGTGTGGAGCCGGAGCAGTCAGTATTTTCTGAAACTGAGGAGAAAGTAGTTACTGAAGAGGATTTCAACCCCGACTGATGAGTTTACCTTTTAAAACAGCCTGCTCAGATGCCTTGCTCACTGAAGATCGGAGAACCGAATTGAAACGTTTCTCCAGAGTCCAGAATGCTCCTGACAGATTGAAGCTGTGTTGAGCTTTTCCTGATGTCTTGTTAAGTTGTGCATGCCTGCGTTTAATGATCCTCCTATTGTGCCGTTCAAAGGTGGATTCCAAAGTTAGTGGGAGGGAGTGTTGTTGTGTGGCTCCTTTAAGGGGGTGATCCCTGAGGGTGACGTGATCAACTGGACCACATGGAGAGGAAGCACGGGGAAGCCTAGTCAATTGGGTACAAGGGTGTATCTCCTAGGTCGGGGAGGATCCTCAGTTGGAGCTAGGGAGCAGAATAGTGTAGACATGTGTTGTAGTTCTGTCAGATCGTTGCTTGTACATATATAAATATTGTTGGTGATAAACCCTTCTTAACTTGAAGTCAAAGTGAGTGTCCGTCAAAGTTATTACATGAATAATAACAATAAAAGAAAGAAAATTAACTGATCACAAAGATCTAACTTAAATTAAATCCGTTTTAAAAATCCATTCCAATACATTAAAATAATCAGGCAATGAGTCACACCTTTGAGTGCAAATCCTCATTCACACATCAAACTCTTGTAAAAGGTTCTGACGGAGAAAGGCATACATGAGTTCAAGGATCTATTTTCTCTGCATCTGAGGGATTGTAGCCTTTTCCCTGAACACAAACAGCAGTAATACAGAAACAATGGCCGATGCTCATTGCTCATGACACTCTTCATTTCAATCAAAATTCTCCAAATGCAAACTTCAACAAAGTTCTGCTCCTTAAATACCCTTCCAGCCTGGCTCAATAATCTCCATGCCCTTAAAGATTCTGCTTCCCTGAGGCAACAGTGCCCGGCAATATCCAAAAGGGCAGTACTCAACTATAGCTGTATGGAAGATTTTCATGATTTTTGGAACCACTAAAAAAGATATTAAATCTCTGAGGTAGTGTAACTGTGGACATCCCTAGGCCACCACATCTGGAGCACTGTTCCCTCCAATTGCCATCTATTTTGACCCTTGATACTTGTCGTTAGAAACTACTTCAATGTCTACATCCTGAATCTGAACCTGGATAATATCATTATCTGGCATTTTTCTAAATTCGATAAATTAGTTATTTTGTCTTGTTTTCTTTCAGTTTAAGACAATTGTTATTGCACCACTTAATAAACTTCTCCACCGAGTTCCTACAGCTTACCACATTATTTTTGATGATACCCTCAAGTATCATATCAGCAGCATGCTTCAGGATCATGATGTCACCGTACTCCGATCGATGATTATTCAGATAAAAGTAAATGTGACAGCACACAGCCCTGAGGACATACAATATTTCTTAACATGGACTCCACTAAATCCCATTGGGAATAGAAGGATACGGACCACATAGAGGCAAAAGACCTTTCGTTAGAAAGGCATCATGTGCCGCCGCAGGCTTGATGGGCTGAAGAGCCTGTTCTTGTGCTGTATTGTTCTTTATTCTTATTGGGTCCTGTTGTAAAGGAAATCACTGATCTAAAGGAGGACATTAGGATTGACATCAAAGATTTTCAATTTTTCAGTAAGCTTCAATGGTTGCAGGGTGTTAAAAGCTGAAGAGAAATCAACAATGTTCACTCAAGCATAGCTGCCTACACACTCCGTGTGACTCTGAACCAGATGGACCAAGGTCAGATCAACAGCATCTACAGACATCTGAGGTTAATAGACAAACTGTAAATATGTGGAACAAGGTGATCTAAAAGACACTTTGACACACTGCGCTCAAAACACTTCATAACTTTCGATGCAGCTGCAATTGGTTGGTAATCATTCGGCTTAGCAGGTTGTGACTTCTTAACAGCCAGGACAATGATGTCAGATTTCCAACAACAAGGAATAGTGTTCCTGTCAAACAATTTCTGAAATACTAGAGAGAAAGGAACTGCGAGCTGATGGCAACATTCCTTAAGAAATGTTCTGCTGATCTGATTTCCATGGATTCACTCGAGCTGTTTCTCTACTTCCCATTGGTTTATAGTAACAATGTGAGGCCCCTCTTAATCACAAAATGAGCGCTGTTGCAGAATCGCATGATCCTTAAAGTCACCATTTTCAAACTGGCTAAAACCTGTTCAATTAATTTGCAACATCACCATGATTACATGTGGACAGAACAAGGTATTTCTCTTTCTCGATGTGAAGCCTGACGTTTTATGCATACATATGAATTAGGAGCAGGAGTAGGCCACTCAGCCCCTCGAACCTGCTCTGCCATTCAATAAGATCATAGCTGATTTGACTGTAACTTCAACTCCACATTCCTACCTACCTCTGATAACCTTTAACCCCCTTGCTTATCAAGAACCTAACTAGCTCTGCCTTAAAGATATTTAAAACTCTGCTTTCACTATTTTGTGGAAGAGAGTTTATGACCCTCTGAGAGAAAACATTTCTCTTCATCTCAGTTTTATATGAGTGACCCCTTATTTTAAACAGTGACCCCTAGTTCTAGATTCTCTGACAAGAGGAAACATCCTCTCCACATCGACCCTGTGAATACCCCTCAGGGTCTTAAAGGTTTTTATCAAGTCGCCTCATACTCTTCTAATTCTAGTAGATACAATCCTAAGGCCGGAATTTTACCGTCCCGCCCACCACGGAAATCGGAGCAAGTGAGGCACGGATCATAGAAAGGTCCGTTGACCTCAGGCGGAATTCTACGGTTTTGGGATGAGTGAGGCCATAAAATCTCGCCCAACACCTCATCAGAGAATCAGTCCATTCCTGGTATGAGTCTAGTAAACCTTCTTCTCAAATGTGTTTCTTTCCCAACGTAAGGAAACTTATACTGTAAACAATACTCCAGATGCGGGTGGAATTTTACAACCTTACTCGACCTGAGACCAGAAAATCCCGCCCGAGGTTTATGGACCTTCCCATTATCTGCCTCTTGCCCTCTCTGATTCCTGTGGCAGGCAGGGCGGTAGAATTCCAGCAACAGTTTCACCAGTGCCCTGTACAACTGAAGCAGAACATCGATAACTTTTGTACTAAATTCCCCTCACAATGAACGAGAATGTTCCACTAGCTTTCCTAATTACTTACTATATTTGTATACCAACTTTTGTGATTCATGCACTAGGTCACCCCGATCCCTCTGCATCTCAGAGCTTTGCAATCTCTCTCCATTTAGATATAAGCTTCTTTCTTTTTTTTAATTCTTCCTGCCAAAATGGACAATTTCACATTTTTCCACATTCCACTCCATTTGCCAGATCTTTGCCCACTCACTTAATCTAGATAATTTAATACAATTCCATACAGCTCTGACATTATTTTTCAAAAAACAGTTATGGAATTTATCTCTAGACGTGTCTTTCACAATAGTTAATTTCTTTGCTCGCCTTGTTAGTTTGTCAAGTTTGTCGTGAGCCCTTGCTGTAAATGTGACTTATCTTATATTCAATATTGCTGTCAAGTCATTCATAATCCAGGGGCCGCGATTTTCTGGCTGCACGGTGCTCAGCACAGATCACTTAAGGAGGCGTGGGGTTGGAGAATCACGGGTGAGTGGTCTAGCGCATTTAGCGCCGGGGCAAAACACTGTAGGAATCCTCCCAGCCACTGCATCTGCCACAGGCAAAACGAGTGTGGTGGGGCTGTAGAACCTCCCCCGAGTGCACCTATGGCGAGTGTCACTCAAAACCAAGTCAGAGTGGTTGACGTCACCAAGAATGATCTTCAGTGAATCAGAAAAAGGAGCAGACATTTCTTAGACTGTTTCATAAACAGCTCCTGCCATCTCCTCCACGTCCGCATCCAATGGAATATAAACCAAAATAGTGTGTAATTGATTGAATTCATGGTAAAAGCCACATGCAGTAATTCAGTGTTAGCGACGCAAAGACATTTCTTACCTGACTACTTTGGCACGAACATTTATGCATATGCATACATATACCCCCTCCTCAAGATTTATTTGCAGCAGTACTGGATCTACCTTGGTGTAGTTGATCAAATCCATCAAAATCAATCACATTGGGGTCAATTTTCCAGTCCCATCCACCGTGGGAATCTTTGAACCATTTAAAGTTACATTGACCTCGGGCAGGAATTTCCAGTCTTGGGGTGGATGTGACCGGAATTCCATTCTCTGGAATGTCCCAGGTTAACCAAGCGCCTGTGTATTCTTGAATCCCTGAATTTTGATAATAATCTCATGCAGCCTTGGATCTTGCCAGTGTTTCCCACTGACTTTACATTACTGAGATTAATGACCGGAAGTGGTGGATATTGTCCTCTCCTTTTTACTTACTGACTTGTGACTCCTCATTTCGCCCACTACCTGAATTGAGGCCACCTCGGCCCCAGAATCAGATTGTCCTTTGTTGATAAATGTTTCCCTCTCCTTTTCACACACCATCTCAGGCTTTCTCACTCCCATTTCCACCCGAATTGAGATTGTTTCCTGAATGTGGTTCCTCTCTTATTGGTAGCCACATGAGTAACTCACAATGTTGCAGAGCCTACAATTTTGAGAAGAGCTTGTGAGGTTATATATGATGTCACGGTAGGCAGTTTCATCCATTCTCATCTTCAACAGCCTTGCTTCCCACCAGCCCTCCTTGGCCTCAGAATATGTGCTTTCCTTCAGCCTTCCTCTCCTTACCCTGGTAAAGCCTTATTTTTTCACTGGTCCTGGGAAAGTTCTTACTTCTTATATTCTACATTTGTTCAAGAAAGAAGAGAAATATAAACTGGGAAACTATGGGCTGGTTCATCTATGGTGATGGGAGACAAACTCCTACTGGTTGAATTTGCATCAAATCTCTTCCAATTATTGCCCCTGCACTCGCTGGCCTACACTTGGGTCAGGATTTTCCAGTCGCCCCCATGGTGTATTTTCTGGTGGTGGAGGTGGTTCAGCATTGTCAATGGCCATTGCATTGCTTGCCCACCCCACGGCCAGGAAGCCCACTGCAGTGGGACTACTAAGCAATGCAATGGTCATTGAGAATGATGAAGATCCTGCTAGCGGGAAGGGCCAACTTGATTCCAAATTTTTCACCCTTGTTGTTAAATCCCTCCGTGTTCTGCCACAAGCCACCGCCCCCCCCCCCCCCCCCCCCCCCGTCCACAATCTATAATCTCCTCCAGACTTATAACTCTCTGAAATATTTGTGATCCTCAAATTCTGACCTCTTGAGCACTCTAGATTTTCATCAATCTACCATTGGTTCTGAAATTTTCTCCCTGAATATTCAGCCTCTCTATCTCTCTTTCTCCCTTTAAAAAACTCCTTAAAACCATTTTTTGACCAGGTCTTTGGTCATCTGCTCTAATATCTCCTCACAAGGTACAGAGTCACATTTTGTTTTAAGATGCTCCTGTGAAGGGCCTGAATATGTATTATTACATTAAAGGCACTGCATTAGTACAAGTTGTTGAATAAATGAAAGGAATACAATAGAAGTAGTTTATACAAATTTTGAAAATCATTGAGTAAAATGTCTCATGGGAGGCTTGTTGTAAAAACTCAGGCTTAAGAGGAAATGTAATAATATGGAGAGTAGGTTGCTTAATGTAGAGGAAACAAAGGATTAAGGTTAATAGAGGTTGCTTGGATTGGAGTATAGTTAGAAAAGACATAACAGAGGATCATTGCTGAGATCAGGGAGTTAATATTTGAGTTATGTCTTCATTATCTGTTCTCCATTAGTGAGTACGAGGAAGGATTTAAACATAAGGATGAGAATTTTAAATTGGTGAGCAAGCATCAATGTAGGTCTGGGAGGACTTAGGCAATGATATGGAAACTTTGTGAGAGAATCATTGTCTAGAATTCTAGACAAGACTTGAGCAAGAGTCTTGGATGGGTTGAAGTTCATGGACCGTGGATTAAAGGCAGCCAACAAGAACATTAGAATGGTTAGAGCTGGAATCAGCAAAGCCATGTAGTAGGGCTTGAGCAGCAAAACTGGTTGAGTTGGAGCCGAACTAAATATGGAGTTAGGCAGTCTTTGGAAAGGATATGGGCTCAGAAACTCTGTTCCATTCTGTTGTACCTGTTAATTCTCAGATACTTTCAACCAGTTTGCTTACTCTAAGGTTTCACCCCGGTGTCCTTATTTGCAAGATGGACAAAGGACAAACACAAGTAAAGGTTCAATAAGTTTATTAATAATAACCCTTGAATTACCCACATAAAACAAGAGGATACCCCAGATTCAAGTATACTACCCGCAAAGATGGCTTGGTTAAACTGCAGGCTCGATTCTCACGAAGGTGAGTCTCGATGGCAGCTTCTTCCTTCCTTCTCTGGTCAGTCTTCCGGATGGTCAAGGTCGCCTCCCTCGTCGAGTCTTCGCTGCTGGTCTGTCTGAAAATGTGTCCCTTTATCCCCCTGCCTGCTTGCCTTTTCAGAAACTTCTTTGGCTTCCGGCCAATGAGGTCCCAGGAAGAGGTTCCAATACCCAGTGGGTTTCTTGATGTCTGCTTGACAGGACACCAGGGTCCACCCCCAGCTGTCCATCTCCATGTTGTTGCTTACATGTAACCTGTTATCAGATAAGCTAACTGCAGGAACTCTCGGTGACAGAAAGTCTGGCCCGATCTGGGCTTCTAACAACAGGCCGATGCATTTCAATGGGGTGCAATGATCTCCTGCTAAGTATCAGTAGAGTGCAACAACCTTTGATGGGTGATTGATGGGTCAGGCCCAGACATGTTTATGTATTTGTACAATTGGCCTGCCCGAGGTTTGACTGTGTTTGATTTCAATATGCCCAATTCTTTAATTTAGGATATCCAATTTTATCAGCCTTAAAACTAGGCCCTGTTTATATCACCACATTCTCTGCTCTTGATCCAATGAGCGTCAGCGAACCGGATCACACAATTCTTACCAAACCATCTCAACAAGCAAGTACCCCGAATCTGGGGTTGATAGTATCATCCCTAACCCACAATAGTACCAACAAATTTAAATGAAGTAAAATAATTAAAAAAACAATAAGAAACAATACATTAATCGGGTATATACGAAACAAAGCACGAAACAGTACAAAATGACAAGTGACTATACATATTTAATATAGATGGGAGAGTATCAAGGCTCTTGATTCTAGAGCCTTTCCCAATGTCGGATGGCCCTTGTCGAGTCCAAGTTTTGCAGAAATTCCTTCTTCCATCGGGCAAATTTAAATGTGAGGATGGTTAGGTACACTGCCACAAGTAGGATTCCTATTACGGCCAGGTGTGACAGAATGCGGACCCATGGTGGATTTGGACATTTGAACCCCAATCCCAGAGGTCCTCCCACCATGGAGTGACTCTAATTTCACTAATGCTCTTTTCTATTTCCCTTGTTTGTTGCACCACTTTGACAAAGGTCTTGTGTGCTGTGATCAATTGTGTCTGAATTTGTTGAAGTTTCTCAGGGAGAAGTGCCATCCCAGTATCAAATTTTTCGAAATAGTCTCCCAAGCTTTGTCTCAATTTCTCGCAAGCATTTATTCGTGTTTTCTCTCTTCTATGTATGTCTACCATCTCGATTAATCCTATCCTAGCGGGAATCTGTGGCTTAATGCAAAAGGTAGTGTTGTGGATGTTACAAATGGCTGCCCCACACTGGTAATTTTCTCGCGAGGTTGTAATACAATATTCTCCCTCCCCCGTGATAGCTACCTGGGTGACATCCCTTTCCAAATTTCGAATTTCCAGTGTACAATTTAGGTTAGTGGTTGTTCTGAATCCAGTAAGAAGTTTAACAACACCAGGTTAAAGACCAACAGGTTTATTTGGTAGCAAAAGCCACACAAGCTTTCGAATTCCCACTCACCTGAAGAAGGGGCTTAAGGCTCCAAAAGCTTGTGTGGCTTTTGCTACCAAATAAACCTGTTGGACTTTAACCTGGTGTTGTTAAACTTCTTACTGTGTTTACCCCAGTCCAACGCCGGCATCTCCACATCATGTGCTGAATCCACACAGGGCATGTTCATTTTCATACACCGGATATGGACACACAACCATTTTGTCTGTGTGTTCACATTTCTCCAGACTGGTGCCTATGAGCTTCCCTCCTTTCTCAGCCACATACGGTAGAGTCCCCTGGTATCCCATCCACATCCCTCCTTTAATGATCCCTATATTTTTGGCTTCAAAAAGTTTCAACCCGACCTTATCTTTTAAAATTACTGGGATCTCCAACACCATTCCTAGTGCAGTCCCCGGGGTTCCTCTACAACTATCATTAGACCCGACCTTGGTCAGTTGTTGTAATTGGCAGTTAGTGACATTGGGGTGTCTTTTTCCCCGGTACAGGTGTTCATTCTGTTCATCACTGATCCAGGACGGAACTTTCTCCCTGCTAACCTGGTCGAGATTCTCTCTTAACTGCTCGAACATCCATTGCCCATAGATGCTACATAGCGTTCAGTTCCGTTGCCTGGCATCATCTTCCACTCTCTCTCGGGTGATCTGATTAATAGTTTGGGCATGTCCTTCTAGTACAGTAACGATAAAGCTACTGGCCCTGTTCTCAGCCAAATCTCCCTCGGCATCTTGCCGAGCATTTTCATTTAAGCTGTCCAAGGTCTGGTTAACTTGTCGGGTTAGGTCTCTGAGTTTATTATCCAAATCAGCCAGATCCAGTGTGTTAATGGTGGATACCCCTGCTCCGTATGCAGTCGCCAGATCATTCAGGATTTCCGTCCTCTTGCGCCCCTTTGACCTGGGCATCTCTTCCCCCGCCTGTGTCCCAGTCTTTCGGCTTCGTAGCCTCTGGGTCAAGTGGAGGTACAATTTTCTAAGTGGGAAGGGACACCAGTCTGGTAATTGTGTTCCGGCTAAATCTACGACTACTGGTACCAAATCGTAGTGTGTGTTGTCGAATAATATTTTCCCTGTATGTTTTAATATCAACCCATTTTGGGGCCCTGGGGTGGTTTCGGGACAAGTGGGGATGGGTGTGCTAACAGTTGGTCTTAACCCATTCTTAATTTCATAGTATATATACTCGTTCTGAATAACCTTACTGGGGCACTTCTTTCCTAATTCCAGCCCTTTTGCTGGGCCATGGGCTAGACAGGCTAGCTCCATGCACACATGGTTAGTGTACGCCCACCAATCACTAGTGAGGGTCGTCCTTAGGGAGTAGTAATTATCTTTCCTGTACACCACGCTTTGGTTATTACACCCATAGGTGATACTCTTATTGGGGTGTACCCATAGGATGCCATCCCCACATTTGCCTGCATCTGGTGGGGTGAACCACATATATCCGGGGTATCGTATGCTGATCTTCTGGTCTTTCGTTGACGTGGCGTTTGTGGTTCGGTCTGAGACGAGGAGTCCCAGATAGCAGAGAAGTATGTAGTTCATTCTGGGGAAGATCAAGGTAGCACCTGTTAATTCTTATTAATACCTGATTAGAACATAGAACATAGAACATTACAGTGCAGTACAGGCCCTTTGGCCCTCGATGTTGCGCCAACCAGTGGAACCAATCTAAAGCCCCTCTAATCTACACTATTCCAATATCACCCACATGTTTATCCAATAACCATTTGAATGCTCTTAATGTTGACGAGTCCACTACTGCTGCAGGCAGGGCATTCCACGCCCTTACTACTCTCTGAGTAAAGAACCTACCTCTGACATCTGTCCTATATCTCTCACCCCTCAATTTAAAGCTATGTCCCTTCGTGCTAGCCATCACCATCCGTGATTCTCTTTTCCTTTATTTTAATAGAATGTCATATGACTCCCCTCTTTTTTAAAAAAACCAAAGAAATAAGTTAATGAATAATAAAGGCCCAATAGCGTCATATGAAGGGTTGGTCGGCAATCAGTGTTAATGGGGTTGAGTGGGGTAAGGAGCTTGCAGAGCGTGAAAATAAAATGTTGGGTATGTGGCATGTGTCCTTGTTGTTGGAGGACTATGGCACAGTATAACAATAGATTCTTCATCCCACAACCAAACTGTGGTGTGTCTGATGATTATGACGCAGTATAATGTGGGCAGATAAGAAACCCTTTTCAATTGGGTGATGCGTGGGGTGGATGGATAAAGCTATTTTCAATCTGGACTGTGATGTCCTGATTCTTTCTTAGTGGAGGTGACCTATATGGGCGGTCTTTGGCTGCCAGATACCCACTGCATTACCACCTCTGGCAGTGAGTGCCAGGTCAAACGGTTCTGGGAGTCCCGGTACCAGGGGCGCCATAGGGGGTAAGATTTGCGGGGTGCACCATCCTTTTGGTCGCGGTCCCTGGGTTAGGGTTTTATTCCTGAAGCCCTGTAAATTGGGGCGGGAACTGCAGATTCGTGTGCTGGTCCTGGGGGTAGTGGGTGGGGGTTATAGTGGCTTGTCGGGCCGGTCCTTCGATGGGCATGGATCGGGGTCCATCGTTGGGGAAACACTGAGATGGTCGTATGGGGTAGTTGGGTGGTGCCCTACAGTCCCGGGCAAAATGATTGGGTTGCCCGCAGGTATAACACTGCGCTTGTGGGCGTGGGCCTCTGGGCTCAGCTCTGTATCGTTCTCGGTGTCGGGGGTTGGGCCTATGTCCTGTGCGGCCTTGTGATTCCCTGTGTCGGCGATCATAAATAGTGTATGGGTGTGCGGAGTTTGCTGGTCCCCTGAATTTGGTGGTGCCCTACAGTCCCAGGCAAAATGGTTGGGTTGCCCGCAGTTACAACACTGTGCTTGTGGGGGTGCATATTTGGGATTGGTTTTATCTTGTTCCCTGTACCTGGGGTTGGGAATATATCGGGGTTCTGCGCAGGTCTGCAGTCTTCTGTATCGATGATTGGCAGGGGTATATGGGGGTGAGTTTCCCTATCCCCTGTTTCCACCTCCCCCTTCGTTACGCCAAACCGGGGCCAGGTCTGTGTGGATTGGGTTCATCATTCCGTGTTTTGTGGGCTTGTGGGTGTCTGTCTGACTTCCCAATCCCACACGCGAGTCATTTTGCGGATGGCCCAGGCTTCTGTATGTGTATTATTGTCAGGGTCAAAATTCTCAAGGGCTTTCCGACTCCCCTCGGTGGCGTGTGCTATCAGGGTCCGGATCCATGTGGACCGGTGGTGTGCATTTAATTGGACTCGATTTAATTGGCCGAAAACCGCAACAAATTGGTTCCATAGTCGGCCAGCATAGGCTGTCGGGTGTTCCCCTTGCTTTTGTTGGCAGCTGTTTAAGCCTTGTACCGGGTCATCCCTATTGTAGCCTATGGCGGCCAGAACGGCTGCCTTCATTTCTGGTAGGGTTCCCCTGGCCACGTTCTGGGGTTCGGGTAGGGCGGAACGGATGGCAGGACCTAAACATAACAGAATAAGTTTAACCTCTTCTGCCTCGTCTAGGCCGTTGAAAACACGATATTGGGTGACCTGGTCAAAGAGAGCATGTGGATCCCCGGAGGGTTCAAATACTCCAATCACTTTAGCTATGTCAGTGTCATGGTGTATGGAGTTACTTAAGTCACATTCTGGTTCTGTCCATCCTGTCGTCAGGTGGTGACCGGATTCATCGGTACAGGAACCGGATTTGTGACTGGGCTTATTGGGATGGTAATAGGACGAAGAGCTGAGACTGAGTTTTCCGAGATGGGGGCTGGATTAGGTGGTGCCATTGGTTCCATTACTGGGAAGGGAGGTGGGGGTCCCCAGTCAGCAGTGATGCGAGCTGTTGCATAATGGCAGGCATCCTCTTCTAAATCCCCCCACTCTACTCCTGGGTCATTATCCCCTGTTTCAGTGGAGTATGCACACATTACACCCCATTTTAAGGCTGGTTGTTATTTTAAATCTTCAATCTCACGCAGGCATTTGGAGTGATCTGTTGCGCGGGCTGTATTTGCTTTTCCTGCTTGGTGCAAAACTTTTACTGCAACCTGCAGGTCGCTGCATTTACGTTTAACTTCCTCTACCTGTTGCAGCGCAGCCTCTCTCTCACTGACAGCGCGCTGTGCCTTTAGGTAGGGTTGATCACATTGAGCCTGGAACTGCCTCATGTGTATCATATTAATCTGGTTCAGTTCCTCTCCTGTGCCTACCTCTGCTTCCAATTGTTGTATGCGTGTGGTAGCACTCATTAAGTCCTGCTTTAGTTGGGTTACCTGGGCTTCTCTGTTCGTTTAACCTGGATAATCTCTGCTTCACTACCAAGGAGCTGGTCGAGACAACTAGCAATCGCCTTCCTAAGCTTGGAAGCCCTTTTACCCATTTCCTTATGGGCATGATTCCAACAATTCTCTCCCTTGGATCCCAGATCCGGTTTCGGGGTGTCACCCCACTGTACCCATTTGGGTCACTTATGGTTCAAATATAAACGGAGGACTTCCTCCCATTCAGCATTACTGGCCATAATTATTTCCTTTCAGGATTCGTCAATTGAGTATAGGTAAGAGATCGGGGTAGGGGTCCGGTTTTCACTAAATTCCCTCACGTAGATGTTACCCAAATTCACTTGACTATCCCAGTTCTAACTACACAGTTTGTCCACCTCGTGTTACAGACACCGGGTTTATGTCCCAATTTACTGGTCGAATCTGTATTAGTCCTTCACTCACTTAAGACTCGCTGTCACGTGGGACAACCTGCTCTCTTAATTCAGGCTCTGACGGAGTGTTGGAGAATACCAGGTTGAAGGTTTGAATTCGGAGCAACGTATCACTTCTTATCGAAGGACCATTTGGGGTGACAAATGTTGTACCTGTTAATTCTCAGATACTTTCGACCAGTTTGCTGACTCCAAGGTTTTACCCCGGTGTCCTTATTTGCAAGATGGACAAAGGACAAACACAAGTAAAGGTTCAACAAGTTTATTAATAATTACACTATTAACCCTTGAATTACCCACATAAAACAAGAGGATACCCCAGATTCAAGTATACAACCCGCAAAGATGGCTTGGTTAAACTGCAGGCTCGATTCTCTGAGTCCCTCTGGTCTGTCATCACGAAGGTGAGTCTCGATGGCAGCTTCTTCCTTCCTTCATTCTCTGGTCAGTCTTCCGGATGGTCAAGGTCACCTCCCTCATCGAGTCTTCACTGCTGGTGTGTCTGAAATGTGTCCCTTTATCCCACTGCCTGCTTGCCTTTCCAGAAACTTCTCTGGCTTCTGGCCAATGAGGTCCCAGGAAGCGGTTCCAATACCCAGTGGATTTCTTGATGTCTGCCTGACAGGACACCAGGGTCCGCCCCCAGCTGTCCATCTCCATGTTGTTGCTTACATGTAACCTGTTATCAGATAAGCTAACTGCAGGAACTCTCGCTGACAGAAAGTCTGGCCTGATCTGGGCTTCTAACAATAGGCCGGTGCATTTCAATGAGGTGCAATGATCTCCTGCTAAGTATCAGTAGAGTGTAACGACCTTTGATGGGTGGTTGATGGGTCAGGCCCAGACACGTTTGTGTATTTGTATAATTGGCCTGCCCGAGGTTTGACTGTGTTTGATTTCAATGTGCCCAATTCTTTAATTTCGGATATCCAATTTTATCAGCCTTAAAACTAGGCCCTGTTTATATTACCACAATTCAAACGGGTTTAGTTGAGTTCAGAGACAAGAAAGGAGATTGTGACTGAAGACAACAGCTTCAATCTTTCCGGTCCACCTTTCCAGGCCTGTGAGTTCCTGGAATGCAATGTTGCTTTGGATGCCAATGCGAACATTTCAAAATTGAAAGGTCAAAAGCTTATACAGTTACTTGTAGAGCAATTAATTGAATATGCTGAAGAAAGCTTCTTGTACGTTTTTGGGCAGGATTTTACAATTTTTGTTTTTTCCCGCATTCAACATATTTTACGTGCACCCCCCCCCCCCCCGGTCTCCCCCCGCACCCTGCCAAAATCATGCTCAGCTGGGGGTTCAGTAAAATCCAGTCTGTGATCTAATTTCAAGAACAGCTTCATCCCTGCTGCCATCAGACTTTTGGACCTACTTTATGTTCAGTTGATCTTTCTCTACAACCTAGCTTTGACTGCAAAACTATATTCTGCATCCCCTCCCTTCCTTCTCCCCTATGCACTCGATAAATGGTATACTTTGTCTATATATCATGCAAGAAACACTACTTTTCACTGATCCCAATACATGTGACAAGAATAAATCAAATCAAATTTCAACGTCTGTTGTCATATCAGTGTCTGGTACACATAGGATTAACATGGGACTGAGTACCCTATCACCTACTCAGTGATGTAGGAGGGCACATGTCCTGCACCTATGGACCAGTCTAATGTTGGACAGAACTGTGTGCACAAGCAAGCATGTAGAGAGCGTCTAGCTTGAACCCTTTATTGTCCATATATACATAGTTCTTGTCGTTAATAAATACATCCGATTAAACTAAGTTCAGCGAAAATTCCATTATTGCAGCGGTACTGGAGAATCCTAGCCGCTGATGAGGTTGGAGGTTTCCAGCATTCATGAGGTGCCCTTTTCGCCCTCCTCCCCCACCCACTCCCCTACCCTAAGATACAACCCTCTTTGTTCTTCTTCCCTGCCTGGCGTCCAAACCCTATTCATTGCGATCCCTCGCCACACCGCTATTGAGTTCTGCTGCCGCTGGGACGGCTCGAGTTGCCGCAGGCAGGACTTCCTTCCACTGAGAGGCTGACTCTCACCTTGCTCATGTCACTCTGAGTGTGTTATAGCTGTGGAGTGGGCTTGTTTAATGTCAGTCGGTTCAGAAACAACTTTTCTTCCAGGTTTGTGAGCAGCAGAGCACATTCTAAACATCCCACTCCTCACACTCTTTAAAATTCAGCCCCACATCTGGATACTGTGTTCAATTCTGAACATCACAAGCCAGGAAGGAAGGATTAAGCTTAGAAATGGGCACAGTGCCGATTTGCCAGAATGATTTTGGGGCTACTGGGGGTTTATTTAAAAGAGCAAGTTGTGAAGACTAAGCTTCTATTCCCTTATAAGTTTAATGGGTGATTTAATTAAGCTGCTTAAGATGATTAATGGATTTGATCAGGCGGATAGCGAGAAACTGTTTCTTCTGGTGAGGGAATTCAGAAAAAGGAGCGTAACCTTAGAATTGGTGGGAGGCCATTTGTGGGGTAATGGTACTTATTCTCATAAAGGAGAGTGAAAATCTGGAAATCTCTCCCACAATAATCGATTGAGGCTGAAAGGAAAAAAAAGTGAGACTCAAGTGCGGGATTTTCCGGCCGCACTCGCCCCAAGGTCGGAAAATCTCGCCCAAGTTCAACGGAACTTTGCATGGTCTTCCCCCCTCTCGTTACGATTCCTGTGGAGGATGGGACAGGAAAATTCTGCCTTCAGACTTTTTTCAGGCAAGGAGATTAAAAAGTGAATCAGGGTGGGTAAATGGAAATGGATCAGTTATGATCGAATGGAACAGTGGAACTGACTCAAGTGGTGGAATGGCCTATTCCTGTTCCAATGCATTTCATGGAATCATAGAATCCCTACAATGCAGAAAGAGGCCATTCGGCCCATTGAGCCTGCACCGACAACAATCCCACCCTTCACTACTCTAGAAAACCCAGATCAACGTTTTCAATATTTATTATTGGCTCATTGTCAAGGCAAACTGACAGTTCAAAGTACATATTTTGGGTGTTTTAATTTACCTTTGTTTCTTCAGTTGTTTTTGCCATTAATAGGTTGGCTCTGTGAAGATGTCATTATCCACTATTACTTAGCTGACATGTTCTGAGATTGTTGACACCAGCTCACTGTTTTGCTTCAATAAATGTCAAGAAAGATTACATTTGTTTGTGAATGTGGTGTGTATCAATGTGAAAAAAAAAGTGCTGAGGGATAAATATTCTTACAATCGTTAAGCTGTGAATGACATTACCAGTGTATATATTGATTTGCTTCATGTAATGAAATAATAAAATCCTTGTTTTTCTATAAATCTTCTCACTGTTAAACAGACAAAATATTTAAATTCAAGTCAATTCATTAGGGTATTTTGCAACAGGAAATTGTGAAGATAGCGCAAAACTTGACAATGACTCAAATTGTCCAGCTTTCTGATTGTCAGAGACCAGATGTAGGACCCTAGATGCATGTCAGGACCCTGTGGAAGTCCCAATGCACTGATCTCAGTGGAAATTGTTTGTGAAGTTTGAACTTCCGATGGGAAATTCCCCTGCTTCCCAGGGCCCTCTGTAAAAGTCTCTGATCTGGGCGGCACGGTGGCACAGTGGTTAGCACAGCTGCTTCACAGCGCCAGGGACTTGGGTTCGATTCCCGCTTGGGTCACTGTCTGTGCGGAATTTGCACGTACTCTCCGTGTCTGTTTGGATTTCCTCCGGGTATCAGTTTCTTCCCACAATCCAAAGATGTGCAGATTAGGTTGATTGGCCATGCTAAATGTGTGTTGGGATGTGTAGGTTAGAGGGATTAGCGGGGCAAATATGTGAGGTTGCAGGGATAGGGCCTGGGTAGGATTGCTGTCGGTGCAGACCTGATGGGCCCAATGGCCTCCTTCGACATTGTCGGGTTTCTATGATTTTGAGTTGGAGACTTCGGGCAGTCCCATAGTATTTACTTGGATTATTGTACAGGAAATGTTAGATAGAAAAATCCTAGTCTAATTCCTGGTTTAATACAGAACTAATCCCTAATCACTCACACTGACTCACCAACTGGAATTTTACTGCCTTGCCCACCCCAGAAGTGGGGCAGTCGAGGCTCGCAGAAGGGCATTCTCTGTTGGCCTCGAGCGGGATCTTACGAGCCTCGGGTGGGTGAGACAGTAAAATTCCAGCAATCAACTCCCCCTCCTGACACCCCAACTACCTCTCTGACCCCTAACTAACAGTCTGATACCCCCCACCTTCCAACATCTCCAACCCTTCTTAACCATGCCAACTCCTGACCACTTGACTACCCTCTACCAGACCGGACTACAACCCACATCACCTACCTGACTCGCCCCTGCCAACCAACCCGCCACCTCACCCACTTAATCGCTTACCAGACCCATCTATCCACTCTACCAGCCTACACATTCACTCATTCATCCTTCCCATTCAGTCACCTAGCCATTCACTCACTTTTGTTCACTCTGGACATTTAAACTTACCTGAAGGTAGCTGGAGCCATAAAAAGGGGTCATGACTCATGCTCCCCCAAGTGTTACAGCATGATGATTAAGTTCTGTGTGGAACTGCACACTCCTTATTTCTGAAGAAGCCAGGTTCCAAAGACACAGAATCATAGAATCATAGAAACCCTACAGTACAGAAAGAGGCCATTCGGCCCATCGAGTCTGCACCGACCACAATTCCACCCAGGCCCTACCCCCATATCCTACCCGCTAATCCCTCTAACCTACACATCCCAGGACACTAAGGGCAATTTTAGCATGGCCAATCAACCTAACCCGCACATCTTTGGACTGTGGGAGGAAACCGGAGCACCCGGAGGAAACCCACGCAGACACGAAGAGAATGTGCAAACTCCACACAGACAGTGACCCAAGCCGGGAATCGAACCCAGGTCCCTGGAGCTGTGAAGCAGCAGTGCTAACCACTGTGCTACCGTGCCACCCATCGTTTAGATCATCGTTGACAGTTTCTGTGTAATTGTGATTTTAAAAGAAACAAAAACACATTTTGTTCTGCTCAAATTGCTACTGTTCACATTGTGGGGGTAATTCTAAACTAACCCAACCCATTATGAAACTGGTGGAATTGTGTTGGATGTCAATTACAACTGGTAAAGTGAAATCAGTTGAAGTTCAATAGAAGCAGCTTATCTGATCCTATCAGTCTTCTGCTGGGGAGGTTATGCTGGTAGAATCATGTAATCATCCTGCACAGAAGAAGATCCTTTCGGTCCTCCATTCCTATGCTGACTCTTTAAAAGTGCTATCCAGTAAGTCCAATCCCCTATTTTTCCAAATAGCCCTGAAAAATTGCTCTTTTCAAGCACTTTTCCAATTCCCCTATGGACCTTATTACTGAATCTGCCCCTAGTACATTTTGAGGCAATGTATAACATGCTGTGCAAAAATAAACCTCCTAATCTTCCCTAATAGGTCTGTGTTTTTTTAGAGCAGCACTTTAAAAATACACAGAGATGCTGACCTGAACCTGTTGCATTTGATGGCATGATTGCGGCAATTGTTTTCCTATAGCAAAGGAGAAACCCTACATATAACCTAATATATTGTTCTCTCAGTTATATACAAATTGGCAGTTTGGCCGTGTGTAATTGTTTTTATTATTTAATATGAAAATGATCTTTCTGAGAAAGAAAAAGGCAGAATTCCATTGTTGAAACATGTCAAAAACAGTACTGTAAGACAGTGGCTTACCACTTAAATTACCAAACATTACAGAAATTCTTGCTCAATGCAGAGTATAAAATGATGGGCTTTGGGTTTGATTGTTCCTGACAGGGGTTACAAGGTACATTATAATTTTATTTCAATGTTGATGCAGCTCTGGCATATAATAATGAACAGGTTTGGTGCAGGCACGATTTACTGCAATGCGTATGATTCTTGCAGAAGAGTCACATCGTTGTCTCTTGGTTTATGACCTTTCATATCACACTGAGAAAATTAAACCCACAATTCCCATCAGACATGTTCAGATTTTTGTTAACTTAATATTTAAAAAATCTTATGCTTTAGAATTAAACAATACCCTTGGATTATTTTGTTGGTGATGGGAAGGAGAGAGGAATCTGTGGAATTCTCTACCCCAGAGTGTGGTGGACGGCAGAACACTAAACAAATTTAGGGAGGAAATGGGTCAGCTTTTAATTAGTAGCGGGACGAAGGTTATGGGAATCAGGCAGGAAGGTGGACATGAGGTTGAGATGAGATCAGCCATGATCGTATTGAATGGCGGAGCAGGCTCGAAGAGCTGAATTACCTATCCCTGCTCCTAGTCCTTATGAAGTAACTCCATGTATATCCGCAGTAGTATCCATTATATCCTTATAATTAGCATTCACACTTTACCATATGATGGACTTTATAATAATTAACAAGGATATCTTATCTAAAAACTAAATACCAACATTCTCCTTTAGTTTAGCCATCTTCATAAGTCACAGCTGTAAATATACATGACCAGGATAGCGAAGGCAAGGTTAAGACAATGTTTTTGGCATTAATGTTTTTTAGGCATGGCTATTAAGTTATATTTTCAAATGTCAGGCAAACCGAGATTTAAACATTGAACAATGAAGATCACAAAAGGCGAATCAATTATTAAAGGCCTGATCACTTCAACCAAGTGATAGAATCATAGAATGATGGAGCAGAGAATGAGGCTCTTCAACCCATCATGCCTGTGTACTAGCCCTTTGGAAGAGTTATCTAATTAGTCCCACTCTTTTCCCCATGGCTTTGCAAAATTCTTCTTTCCAAGTCACATGCACTCACGATACTAAACATCCTGTCCTATTCCTTCCCTTAATTGGCCATCAGTGCAGCTCCAACTGTCGACTCATGCTGTTGAACACATGCTGTCCATATGAGACTGCTCCTTCCTTTTAAGAAGTTCATTCACTACTTTCACAGCTCCCATGTGAGATCTGCATTTTAAAAGATAATTGTGCTATTCATACAAGTTGAAGGCACAGGATTTGGCTTGAGGAACTTTAATTAGCTTTTTAATTAATTAATTAATACTCAAGAGGATAACACTTCCAGAAATTTCAGAACAAGGCAGTTACGATTTAGTGGAGCCCAATCCATTCAAATTCTTCAGCATTTATGTTGCTTTATTTGGGTGGTAAGTATTATAAACTGATTAACTTTACCCCTTCTCCCAAGATGTTCACAATATTTTTAAGTCTGGATATATAACCAAAACAATGTTATCCAGCAGTCATTGGATACTTAGCCAGTCTTTTCCGGTTTCTTATTCAGGCCAATATGTGCAGTCCAAAAACAGTGAGCATAAATTAGATACAATTACAATGACTGAATTATGTCAAATTCTCACACTTGATATGAAGGATGGAACTCTCTTTAAGTATGTGCCTGTGGCTCTCTCATCACAGTGATGGTGCCTTTGCTGTAGTTTTTGTCTGGCTCCACAGTAAGAAGTCCTTTCATTGACAAAAGAGATTAGAAGAAATCTCAATGAGCACCATTTCAATAAACCAAGGTTTGTCCATCATATACACCCTCAGCATCATATTGAACTGAATAAACTTTCTGAGAATGCAGCCACATTGCGTATTTCCAGACTACAGAATCCGACAAGAGCTCAGAATCACTACTCAAAGAAAAGATATTAATTCAAGTCCAAGTTCTTAGATATGGTGGCACAGTGACACAGTGGTTAGCATTACTGCCTCAGTGCTAGGGACCCGGGTTCAATTTCGGCCTTGGGTATCTGTCTGTTTGGTGTTTGCACATTCTCCCCATGTCTGCAAGGGCTTTCTCCGGGTGCTCCGGTTTCCTCTCTCACTTCAAAGATATGCCGGTTAGGTTGATTGGCCTTGATAAATTGCCCCAAGATGTGTAGGTTAGGGAGATTAACGGGGTAAATACATGATGTTATGGGGAGAGGGCCTGGGTGGGATTGTTGTCAGGGAGTTGCTCATAGACATGAAGGTTTACAGCATGGACACAGGCTCTTCAGCCCAACTTGTCCATGCCGCCTTTCTTTTAACCACTAAGCTAGTCCCAATTAGCCATGTTTGGCCCATATCCCTCTATACCAATCTTACCCATGTAACTGTCTAAATGCTTTTTAAAATACAAAATTGTACCCGCCTCTCTGGCAGCTTGTTCTAGGCACTCACCACCCACCAAGTCTGTGCCGACACAGATGCCTCTCTAATCTAATATTTTCTTGCCTCTATGTGGTCCATATTCCTCTATTCCCTTCCTATTCATGTATCTCAGTAAGAAGTCTAACAACACCTGGTTAAATCTCCAGATGCCTCTTGAACATTGTTATAGAATCTGCTTCCACCACCTCCTCTGGCAGCACGTTCCAGACATTCACCATCCTCTGTGTGAAAACCTTGCCCCTTACGTCTCTTTTAAACTTTCCCCCTCTCATTTTCATCCTATGCCTCTGAGTAATTGACCCTTCAACCATGGGAAAAAGACTCTTACTCTCCACTCTATCCAAGCCTGTCATAATCTTGTAAATCTTTATCAGGTCCTCCCTCATCCTCCGATGCTCCAATGAAAACAATCCAAGTTATTCAACCTTTCTTCATGGTCAATATCCCTCAAACGAGGCAACATCTTGGTAAATCTCTTCTGCACCCTTTCCAATGCATCAACATCCTTCCAGTAGTGTGGCGACTAGAATAGTACACAATAATCCAAATGCAGCCTAACCAAAGTCTTATACAGCTGCAACATGATTTTCCAATTCCTATACTCAAGGCCCCGACTGATGAAGGGCAGCATGCCATATGCTTTCTTGACCACTCTGTCCACCTGAGTTGCCACCTTCAGGGAACTGTGGATCTGCATGCCTAGGTCCCTCTGTATGCTAATATTTCTATGGGCTCTACTGTTTACTGTGCACTTTCCTTCTGCAGTAGACCTTCCAAATCGCATCATCTCACATTTATCCAGGTTAAATTCCATCTGCCATCTTTCGGTCCAGGTCTCCAGCCGATTTATATCCTGCTGTGTCATCTGACAATCTCCCTCACTATTCGCTATTCCCCCAATTTTTGTATCATCTGCAAATTTACTAATTAGACCACTTACATTTTCCTATAAATCATTTATATATATTACAAACAACAGAGGCCGCAGCACTGATCCTTCTGGAATATCGCTTGTCACAGAACTCCAGTTAGAAAAATACCCTCCCACTGCTACACTCTGCTTTCTATGCCCAAGCCAGTTTTGTATCCATCTTACCAGCTCACCTCAGATCCCATATGACTTCACTTTCTGCATTAGGCTGCCATGAGGAACCTTATCAAAGGCTTTACTAAAGTTCATGTATACAACATCCACTGCCCTGTCCTGGTCAATTTTTCTTGTCACTTCCTCAACCATGTTTGCTGCAGATCCTGAGTCACATGCAAGCCAGATCCGGTAAAGATGGCAGATTTCCTTCCGATGACACTGTTTTCATGGTCATCACTAAGCTTTTAAGTGCAGATTTTTATAGAATTCAAATCTCACCATCTGCCATGGTGGGATTTGAATCCAGGTTCCCGGAGCATTGCCCTGGGTCCCTGGATTACTAGTCCAGTGGAATACCACTATACCACTGCCTCCCCTGTTCATTCCTCAAATACAGTAAGGAGTCTAACAACACCAGGTTAAAGCCCAACAGGCTTATTTGGTAGCAAACGCCACTAGCTTTCGGAGCGCTGCTCCTTCGTCAGGTGAGTTCTCCCACTCACCTGACGAAGGAGCAACGCTCCAAAAGCTCGTGGCGTTTGCTACCAAATAAACCTGTTGGACTTTAACCTGGTGTTGTTAGACTCCTTACTGTGTTTACCCCAGTCCAACGCCAGCATTTCCGCATCATTCCTCAAATACACGTGCTATTAAATGTATTAAAAGGTGAGAAGACAGTTCAGTGGATAAAATAAATCATATGAATATTAAATATTAAATTTACATCTATATTTGCACCAGTTTCCACCCTTGCCTAAACTCTCTACTGCTGAAACCTTTATCCAAGTTTTTGCTACACCAAGCTAAACTATTTCAATCTCTCCTAGCTGGTTACCTGCCTTGCATTCCCTGTAAACTTTAGCTCCTTCAAGATGCTGTTGCCCATATATTAACTCACAGCGAGTCCCATTCACCTGAGTTCAGTTACTGTTTCGTCTTCATATTGGTGTCTCGATGGGGTTTCTCTAGGGTTTCCCTGTTTCGCTACTTTGGTCTACAGATCTATATACATCTCATCAACGCTACACAAGGTTGTACTTCAGTTTCTCTCCAGATCTCAGTTACTTAATCATGTGACATTGCATTATAGTTATATCAATGCAGTGCGGCCCCGTTGTAACGCGATGGTTGGGGTCCATAAAATGTTATCGCGAAAAAAGTGGGGTCGTGCTAAATCGGGGTTCAAGAAAATCAGCGTTCAAACTTACCCAATGTTGCCCTAACATCCTAAAACACCCCTATTATCACCCTATTTGACCCGTTTTCTGCACGTTTACCATCTGGCAAGTAAATTATCTTTTAATTAAAGAATTCCACGAATAAATCATTGTTGTTACAGTAGAAATTAAAACACAAATTAATTTTTAGTAAAGCTTTTTAATAAACAAAACAAAACAACAGCAGCTTATTTCTTTAAAAAGTGATCGAGTGTTCCTTGCTTGAACGTAGCATTTCGCTGGCTGCGAGCGAAATCTAAAATGCTTCTGAGTTGGAGGATTTTTATGTGGTCCACCTCCTGGGTCTCCAGAACCGGTACACTTGACTCCGCCGGTGCTATAGTTACGTTACGGATGATCTCGGCGTCCGTCAGATGCTCATATGTTGGGCATTCGTCGCCGGTAGAGTGCCACTGGTGTAGCTCTTCTTTGCTGCATTCAGACAGCTTCTCTGCCTCACGCACATCTTCCTCTGTGAAGCCGTACAAATCTGGCTCGTCATCATCTTCCATGGTGGATTGGCGTGATGAAAAGGCTGGTCCCAGACCCTTTCCCAGCATTTCTCTACACATGATGAGCTGACTGGTGGAACATGGTGGAAACAGCGGGGCGAGCGAGATTTGCCAATCATGAGCGGAAAAAAAAAGGGTCCAATGATTCATCGCGTTATATCCGAATTAAATCGGGGTGCGTAAAATCGGGGTTCCACTGTAGTTACTCCTTTACTCTACAGTGGCATCCTTGGTTGTTGCTCTCACATTAGATATAAAATTCTCACCATTCAAATTTCTCCATGGCTTCACCCTTCCCAACTCCATAATCATCTCCCATTCTCCAACACACACTGCATTGCAATGCTGTGAGGTCTGCGGGGCCAGTCTTGAGCCCACACTTGCCATCTACAGGAATAGTGGCAGGGGTTCAAGGTTTGCCAAAACCTCGGAGATTGTGGATCTTGCCAATTTTCTCCACCCCTTGCCGGTGACATAAATACATTTACAGTGGAGGGGTTAATGACATATACATTTTAATGTATTTATATGTCATTAACCCCTCCACTGTATATTAACCCCAACCCCCCACCCCCCGCCGGCCCCTGCCGTATATTCAAACCACACTGACATGACACCACATCAATAAGGTTTACAGCAGGTACATCCAGATATGAACCTGTCATGGGATTGTCCCCAGCAGGAGTAAGGGTGTGTATAGTCCCAGGGGAAGAGGGACATGACAGACTGAACCCTGGCAATGTTCCCTGGCACTGCATCTTGCCACAGGTTGGCATTGCCAGGTTGGCACCATGCCAACCTGGCAGTGCCAAACTGGCAGGGTCCACCTGACAGTGCCAACCTGTGTCAAGATGCAGTGCTGGGGCGGAACCCAATTGGAGCCTTATGGGGGAGGAGGGAATTCATTTATTTGTGGTGGTGCGGGGTAGCAGACATGGGAGCTGGGGATGCCAGCATTAGCCATTGGGGGATGGGGGGTGGCATTGTGGTGCAAGCATTGACTGTGAAGGATTAGGGGGAAATGGTCCAAAGTTCAGAGGGAACGGGGGGAGCGTGGTAGGAGGGTGCTAGCAATGACTGTGTGGATGGAGGAAAGGGTTTGCTGATTCGTGGGAGTGTAGGAAGGCGGGGTGGCTGTTGGCACTGACTCTCAAGGGGGAGAAATGGCAAATGGCAACTCCGTTTGGTTGGTGGGGGCATCTGGCTCTGAGTATGGGGGCAGAGTTGAATGCCGGCTCAGATCGTGGAGGGGGTGAGTCGGTGGGTATCCCTGAGATGTCTGCGGTGGGCTGGGGTGAGGTCATTGTTTGGTCTGATCAGGCTGCCCTTTAAACATGGCGCCCTGATCTCAGTGCCGCCAGGCTTTGTTGGCATGCTGAGGCTGTGCCTCCTACTTGATGGTGTGAAACACACCTACCTGTGTTTCTGTGGCAGAGTGTAGTAAGACATGGAGAGAAAACCAGTGTGATTCTCTGGATGGAAACATGCCATTTTTCTCACCAGAAGCAACAATCTGCCATTTTTTGGGAAGACTCCCCCCTGCATTTCAGAAATTGTGCATCCCTTACATTACAACAGTGACCACATTTTTAAAGTAATTCCAACGACTATTAAGCTCTTTGTGATGCGGTGTTATAGAAGGTCGAACCTTTCTTCCAAATCTCTCACTTCCTGTCTCTGCTCCTCTTAGACACTCCTTCAAACTTACCTTCCTGACCAAGCTTTTAGTTACCTTTCCTAATACTCTTTATAGAATCTAAAGGATCGCTACAAAGCAGAAGAAGGCCATTTGACCCATCAAGTCTGCACTGACTCTCCAAAGTTGACTCTCCAACTTACCCAGGACCACCCCATCCTATATCCATAACCCCACACATTTTTCAGAGCAAATCCACCTAACCTGTACATATTTGGACATTATGGGCAATTTAGCATGGCCAATCCACCTAACCTGTACATCTTTGGATTGTGGGAGGAAACCGGAGCACCCAGAAGAAATCCACATTCACATGTACAGGTTAGATGGATTGGCCATGCCAAATTGCCCATAATGTCCAAATATATACAGATCAGGTGGATTTGCTATGAAAAACGTGTGGGATTATGGATATAGGATGGGGTAGTCCTGGGTAAATTGGAGAGTCAACTTTGGAGAGTCAGTGCAGACTTGATGGGTCAAATGGCCTTCTTCTGCATTGTAGTGATCATTTAGATTCTATAAAGGGTATTAGGACAGGTAATTAAAAGCTTGGTCAGAAAGGTGCAGACTCCACCACATAGACAGTTGCACAATCAAACCCAGATCCCTGGCGTTGTGAGGCAGCAGTGCTAACTATTGTGCCACAATGCTGCCCTTTGTTAGGTATCCATCTTTTTGTCTCAAAGTGGACCTGTGCAGTGCTTTGAGATATTTGTCACATCAAGAGTGTGAGATAAATGTTGCTGTAATACTGTCAGGGACGTGTATCCTTACCAACATCCTTATCAACATTCATTCCAAACACAGTGAAGTGCAATAGGCTAAAGTCAAACAGGCATAATAAGGAAACATTTTGCTCATAGCTGTTCATGAATCAGTATTCCTCCATGTTGAAATCTGAAGTGTGACAACTACAAAGTTGGTGACCAAACCCTGACAATTAACTCTCCATCATGTCCTGTAACACTACCACCATCCTAAGTGATAAATCTGCATAAAATTAGGCATTTATTATGTGTTGTGGGCTACCCGCATTACATTATATTTAACTTTTCATAGTTAATGCCGACATCCGACATTCTGAACCTCAATCTAATTTATATATTTTTTAAATGGATTAAAGACCGCAAAAGATACCTCCCAAGGTCTCCTGCCATCTCTTATGGATTAGGGTGGCACAATGACACAGTGGTTAGCATTGCTGCCTCACAGCACCAGGGACCCGGGTTCGATTCCCAGCTTGGGTCACTGTCTGTGTGGAGTTTGCACATTTTCCCCGTGTCTGCGCGGGTTTCCTCCGGGTGCTCCGGTTACCTCCCACATTCAAAGATGTCAAGTTAGGTGGATTGGCCATTGATAAATTGTCCATTAGTGTCGGGGGATTAGCAGGGATCATTGTTGGTGCAGGCTCGATGGGCCGAATGGCCTCCTTCTGCACTGTAGGGATTCTATGAGAACCACTCTCCTGTCTCAAGAGAAAACCAAAGAATATTCTAGACTGATGTAAGCCATTGTCTTTCCTGAAACCAATTTTAGGGGTATTAAAATAAAATAAAAACACCCTGGCCAGAGTTCTCTGACTTCGCCCAAGACTGGGAGGCCCGCTGCAGTGAATGGAGTTTTAGCTGAGCTCCAATTCTCCGATCTTGCTGGCAGCAGTGGCTGGGCGAGCGAGATCGGAGAATCCCGGCATCTGTGTTTTCAAACCTTCCAAGGTATTAACCCACAGTACAGGATATGAAACCAACCTTGAACAC